>NW_015170913.1:198017-214772 GCF_001447785.1 Gekko japonicus | reverse complement strand
ACACACACACACACACACACACACACACACACACAGCTAGCAAGATGCCCAGGATTATGACAGGAAAAGTGTGTAGAGGGCTTGTCCATTGCAAGAACCCTTCTCTGTGCTCCAAAACACATCAAAAGGAAAGGGATACATTTGGGGACATCCTCGGGTTAAGGATGAAACCTGCTTCTGGGCCCTCACAACCCCAGTCATTGCTGCTACTGAGTGATGAGTGAACTCTCTTTCATTTTAATGGCAGTTTGATTGCGAATTACAAGCAGCATAATTAGCTTTTTTTTTGGGGGGGGGGAGTTAACTTTTTATTAGACTTCCAAAATTGCTCTAAATAGTATTGCCAATGTTTGTGAGTGTGCTTTTTCATGCTGCTTTCTCACAGCTGTTTGGCCCCCCGTCCTCATCCAACTCTTCTGACAGGAAAAAATAGCTTGCAAAAGAGGTGATTTCTATGGCTGCTTGGAGGCAGCTCTCCCTGTAGAGGTGATGGGAAAGATGTGTCACTTGTCTCCCGCCTTGCTCAGTTTCCCTGTCTCTCTCCCAAAGCAAAATATATTAATTTTAATGGAGTGTTTTAAACTACTATGCATATTCTTGCATTGCCACATGGGAACAATAGTCCTTTCCAACAAGTTCTGAACATTCACCAACACAATGAATGTTGCCGAATGTGCAGGTGCAAAAGTAATGACACCCACCCAAAAGTTTTAAATCATGCATGATAACCATGTGGTGTAAGTAAACCCAACAAGCCAGTAAACTGGCACTATTTATTTATTTCATTAAATTTATATCCCACCGTCCCCTGCAAGCAGGCCCAGGGCAGGTTACAACAGAATGAAACAAATAATCCAATTTAAAATCCCAATAGCATAACTCACAAGATGGCAAATAACAAGCTAACAGAAGCTTCCAGGTGTAGCCTATATGCATGCCCAGATGGATCAGAGTGTTGAGTGAGCGGGCATTAAACACCACCAATAATATAGGATGAAATAGTGCAGATGAAAAGAAGTGGGGTGGAGCAGGGGAGGCCAATGTAAATGGACACCCACTGCCTCAACCAAAGGCCTGGTGGAACAGCTCCATTTTACAAGCCCTGTGGAACTGTAATAAGTTGCAAAGGGCCCTGATCTTGCTTGGCAGAGCTGAAAATGTCCCAGTCCTGGTCAAGGCTAAGTGGATATCTTTGGGACCACCAGAAGATGCTGTTCCAAAGAGAGTAAGATTCTCCGGGGGACGTAAGAGGAGAGCTAGTCCTGCAGATATGATGGCCCTAGACCATATAGGGCTTTAAAGGTTAATACCATAACCTTGAACCTGATCCGGTGTTCAACTGGGAGCAAATGCAGCTGGTGAAGCACTAGTTGTATGTGCGCCCACGAAGACAACCCAGTCAGGAGGTGCACCACCACATTTTGGACCAGCTGAAGTTTCCAGGTCAGGGTCAAGGGCAGCTCTGTGTAAAGTGAGTTGCAGTAGTCCAATCTAGAGGTGACCATTGTATGGATCACTGTGGCTAAGGTGCAGGAAGAGAGACAGGGAACCAGTTGCCTGATCAGCCAAAGATGGTAAAAAGCTGATCTGGCAACGTTCATGACTTAGGCCTCCATTGAAAGTGAGGCATTCAAAGTCACACCTAAACTCCTCACCATGGGTGCTGGTATCAACGACGCCCCATCAAGGGTTGGGAGATGGATTCCAAATCCCATTCCCCCATGTCTCAGGCACAGGACCTCGGTCTTCGATGGATTTAATGTGCCAATAGGGGATACCTGGCCAGCCACCATGGAGAATGCTGCCCACTGCCGTGCGCAGAGATAAATGCACTCATAGTACTGATTGTTTTAGACAGCAAACATATAACCTGTTCAGTCATACAGGGTGTTTGGCATGAGAGAACATGGACACTGCGAGCCAAGTAGATTTAATTTTTGAACATTTTACTTGCAAATTTGAATAAACTACCAAGCTCCATTTTGGGTTCTATTTCATGATCAACTATTGTGTGGAACTGATTTTTACATTAAAAAGGCCCCGGTCACACGGGAGGTTTTGGCCCGCAAGAGGGACAGATCGGGGGCGCAGCAAATGGGCGCGATCACACCGCAACATCTGGGAAGTGGCGCGCACCTGTCCCCAATCCATCCCATCAGGCTGAAAATGTGCAGTAAAAAAAAAACGAGGAAGGAGTAGGACCAACCTGAAGTGCTGTGGGATTGCTGGCGCGCCCGTCTTCAAGAGCATTCGAGGCTCCCGGCCGAACAGCGCATGTGTACACATGCGCAGCCGGCTGCCTCGCTCTCCCTTCCATGGCTTCCCCCCGGCATCTGATCGTGCCGGGGAGCAACTGCGCGGCGGCTCTGCTCCCACCACCACATGTCTTATTTGGTGCAGCTCTAAAAAGCTGCACTTTGGCTGCATCAATTTCCCCCATGTGACCGGGGCCAAAGTTGACTACAGCTTCAGCCCAAAAGTCAGATGCCATACAGTGCCAAAAAATCTTATACCTTATGTTCTTATCCTGGACAGAACACTTACCTAAAATACTTATTAATACAGCAATGTGAAGACAGGAAGTTGCCTAATACTGAATCAGATTATTGGTCTATCAAGGTCCATATTTCTACTCAGACTGCAAGCCACTCTTCAGGATCTCAGACAGAGGTCTTTCACATCTCCTGACCACTTGATCCCTTTTGACTGGAGAGGCTCAGGATTCAACCTGGAGCCTTCTGCATGACAAACAGATGCTGTTCCACTGCACCATGGACCATCCCTCAACTTCAGCTGTAATGGCTGTGCCTGCATTCCCCCCCACCCCCACCCAACACTTTTGAGTTATGATGAGCACAGCTTTGCACTAAATCTCTGATTCCAAAAAGACACATAGATACCATGCACAGAGGGGAAACAGAGCAGCTTTTGTCATGCAGTTCAGGGGTGAGAGCCAGTTTGGTGTAGTGGACCTGGGAGAACTGGCTCTTTCCCCACTCCTCCCTATGCAGCTATTGACGTGACCTTCGGTCAGTCACAGTTCTCTCAGAGCTGTTCTGGAAAGAGCAGTTCTTGAAAGAGCTCTCTCAGCCCCACCTACCTCACAGGGTATCTGTTGTGGGGAGGGGAAAGAAAAGGAGATTGTCAGTTGCTCAGAGACTCCTTCGGTTAGTGAAGGGTGGGGTATAAATCCAAGCTCTTCTTCTTCTCTTCTAAATAGTGCACTGATACAACCACACTATTAGCAACAGCTGTGTAAGACTTGGGTAATAACACTGGCCCATTAGTTTGTTTTCTTCCTGTGTCAGGACATTCAGGCTGGATCCTAGGAAAATCCTTTAAATTTGACCATGCAGATATTGCTCCATGTGGAGAGTTGGTAGCACATCACAAAATACCTCCAATCCTCACTGGACACTTTATAGTGGAGTAGTGGGGACAGGAAATTCCACTGGGCAATTGGCTACATATGAATGGCTCCCAGATGAAGCAGTCTCCACACAATCAGACTTAAACACAGCCACTACTTTGGCCCGTGCAAATGAATTTGCTGTATTTTAAATCCATCCTGAATGCAACAGCTCTCAGGATATGGCCAAAAAGTTGTTTCTTCAATATTTTTCCAAATCCTCCTATTGACTGGATGAAATGAGTTTGCATCATTGGAGCTGGCATAAATGGACTAAACTACCATTGGAGATCTTTAAATAATTCTTCCCCCCATTAGTTATGTCTCATCTGCCCTGTCATTGACTGTAAGGTGCTATAGAAGAATAAGAGAAATAGATGTTGGGAATTATGTATATTGGCTACAATCCAAACCAATGTAAAGTACAAAGTCCATTGATTTCTGTAGCCTTTATTTGTTAAAATATTTATATTCTGCCTTTCCCATCAACCATTTAATATTGTGTTAAATGTTGCCATTCAGTTCTGCAGAAGCATAGTAGAGATTCCTGTAATTTTTCTCCTACTGTGGCTTAAAGCAGCCTTAAGGGTGGTGGTGATTTCTGACTGGGAAAAGAGTGCAGGGGGAACAGTTAAAGTCTCTTCCCAACACCATAGCTCCAATCCAGAATATCCCTCCTCCCGCAGCTATTTTTAGGGCCAAATTTCATGCCAGGCATTCATATTGCAGACATTGGTACTTCGGGATTTCTCAAACATTATTCTTCTACCATATTTCCAATGAGACCACTGATGAAAACCTAACTAGCTGTGGCTCAATGGTAGAGCATCTGCTTAGCATGCAGAAAGTTCCTGGCTCAACCCTGGCATCAGTTGGTGGAGTCAGGCAGGCAAAAAGAGACCAGCCATACAGATTCCCTCATCCCATCCCAACAGAACTGAAGCATCCAAGGAAAACATCTCTACTGCAAATTACTATTTTTTCCTATCAGGTGTTGGACAGATGTGGGAAAAGAACAAAGACAGCCACAGGAAAGCAGTGGTAGAATATGCATATCCACATATTGGCAATACAATTTTGAGTGCTCAGTAAAAAGGGGACATTTTTCAAGTGTTGGAGGATGTTGCCTGGCATTTGCAATCAAATTACAATTTAAACAGAGGACTGCTCACTCATTGTTGGTTCCATGTATCTTTGGGAGTAAGCCTAAGCAGGCCTACACAGAAGTAGGTCACATGCTATTCAGTGAGATTTAGTCCCAGGAAAATGTCCTTACGATTGTAGCCCTTGTTTCTCAGCCCTAGATTGCAGCATTTGAGCAACACAAAACCTCATATTGTTTTTACTTATCCATCCTCACAAAATCCTTCCAGTTATGCCATTACTATTTCCCTTTTACAGATCAGACAACAGAAAGCTACAAACCCCATCACCCGTTAATTATGGGGAGATGAGTCTAGGTCTCCAAACTAGCCACCAGGATCAGATCTACACAACTTGTGACCCACAACATCAAATGCAACCCACCAAGCCATCTTGCAACTTGCTATGTGCTTCCCAGGCCAGGCTATGGAATAGCCTCTGATGGAATCCCATTGTACATGGTATTGGGTATCTGCATTAGTGAGTATAGCAAAGTTGCACACTATACATACTTCAAGCAAGTATACTGCAAAAAAGATAAAACTTTCTTTTATTGTAGATTTAAACACACTTCCATGTTGTGGTGGAAAGGACAGATGCTTAATCTAAAGGTTACTATTCTCTAGTACAAGTGACCAGCTAATCCAGCAGCATGTGTGTACAAGAATGAAGACATGGCTCCACAGGAGAGACCAGTAGATATGTCCACCAGGAGACAGAGAGGGAGAACACAAAACACACAGGAAGAGAAGGAGTTGTCATAGAGAAGCACCCAGCTTAGACAAAACTACAACCCCCTCATCCCATTCATTAAGACGATAACACACACACACACACACACACCTAGCTCTAGTGCAAAGAGCAATATAGCAACCCCCCATGTCCAGGCATGCTGCGTCACCTTTACACCAACGCATGGTTAGTAGGCTGCATTTAGATTTTTGGGTCGCAAGCTGAGAAAGACTGCCCCAAGCCAAAAGCTTCTCTTTCCCACAGTCATATTTATACCTCTGTATACCGAATAATATTCTTTATTGGCAGACTGAAAAGTGAGATGCAGTCTAGGTAGCAAGCACTCTTCAGAACCTCCTGTATGATAGTTCATTTTTTACTGTGTGACACGAGTACCACCACCTTAAATGGCAGCCTCACAGACAGCTTGGAAGATGTTATTCTGTTTAGGGTTTCATGGCTTGTTGGGAAGACTATCCCATGTGCACTGGTGGTACTTGCAAGTTGATAGCTGGGCCTCCCAGCCAGTTGTGCCCTAGCAAACCTGCCCCAATGATTGATGACATGCACACTGGCAGCAAAAGCACAGACGGGAATGGAATATTCATTGCCTCTGAAAGGACCATTAGCTAATACAAATGACTGGGATTTGCCAGCACCACAGAGTGCTGACCAGGCCTAGGAAATGTCTGAGGTTGTTTACTGGATGACAGCATAGGCAGTGGAGGGGGTGGGGCAGATTCATTTGAGATAAAGGATGACAGCAAGAGTGCCCAGGTGCAGTTTTTAGGTTGGTTTTAGAGTCAGACCCCATTCTTCACCCACTGTTTTTGAGGACATTTAATCTCAACACCTTCCATAATACCGATGCCTCTCCTTCTTGGCCATCATTCCCCTTATTATTCCATCCCTTTCAAAGCTCCATAGATGTTCTTCACATCTAAAGTACAAATGTTTGTGTATCTTGCATGTCATTGTGACACAATCTTTTGCTTCACCATTTTCCATAATTCCAATCACCAGTACTATCATCTTTCTTCAATCCCCTTGAGTTATACACACATCCTGATAATCCAGATATCCTCCTGATTTGGTTGGGAACTGAAGTCCTTTCTGGCTGCGAAGTACTTGCGTTTCTCTAGACGATTCACACAAATTGCATCCACAATGATGTGCAAATATCTGGTCCAAAGGCATGCAAGTGTCTCCCAGCAGGTCCCCCAAACCACTAAGTCGCCTCCAGAATGCTGCAGTTTCGGGATTTGTCTTGGAGCCAGCTGAGCAGATTAGTTGTTCAGATAGAATCTTTCTGTCAATCTCTGTGCAGATGTGTCTTCACATCACATCTTTCAAGCGTAACATGAGATGCAACCCACAAAAGCATATGGGCAGTTAAAGATCTTTGGCCTCCCCTTTGCTGCTTTCTTGCTCCCTTTAGCACTCAAGTAGGCTTGGCTTCAAGAAGCCTCTTCCACCCTGTCCTGAGTCCAGTGAAGGTTATCAGTGCATATCACATTGGCAGTCTTCCTGTGAAACAGTTGTCTTCCACAGATGAACAGATGCTTTCCAAAAGACATCTGAGAGCATGAATTCCCTGCATTTCCCGAAGGGCATCTAGGCTGTAGGATAAGTGTCATATCTCAGACACCAAAAATTCTTGCAAAGTATGAAGCACTGCAATTTGTAGTATACATGACAGGCTTTGTTCCACTCAGCAATGATTGATACTAGCATGCTCATTTAGAACATATTATTTTTCTTTTGTGCAACATTGATTTGTATTTGTTGTCCACCCTTTTATGAAGTACAACCTAGGGTAATAGGCTGTAACTCAGACACAGAATGCCACATAGTAGAAAGCCTCTTTGCTTCCTGCAGAGTCCTTGGAGACTGTTCAGTTTGCACTGGCAGAGGCAGACTGGCCATTTCATTGATAAGGAAAGTACCCAATGGGCTGCTGTCCTGGAGGCCTGCTGGTGGCCAGAAACAAGCAGAGCCAAGCCCTAGCAGCTCTGCCAACCCTGGGCTTGAACCCATGATTAATGTCAGCTCACCAGCTGCCAATGCAATGGTAGAGCCAACATGCATTTGTAGTACCACCGGCTGGGTCTGAGCTGACTGGGCCCTGCAGTGCTGACTTGTAGTGTCATAGGGGCTGCTCAGTTTGGCCTACTCCGGAGCCATTTTAATTTCCCAGGCCACTACTGTGCACTGGCAAGTTGTGCCTCTTGGTATAACACATTTTTTTCTCTTCAGCTTAGCAGATTTCCTATGGACTTCAAAGTATGCCATAGAATGTTCCTCCATTGCCTCAGAGCAGCCAGCTGCATGGCCTTTGGCCCTCTCTGACATCACAGTCTGTGCCATTAGAGCAGCTGAGCCAATGACAGCAAGAAAATGTGAATGCTTTGGTACCTTCCTCACTTGCAAAAGAATCCCCCATAACTGATAGGGTGGATCCAGACAGCTTTTCTTTTGATAAAAAGGAAGGAAGGAGCCTCTTTGACTGCACAAAAAGGAGATCATGGGACCTGCACAGACAAAAGCCATATGAAGGAAATATTTATTCTCCCAAAGAGTAATTAAGGAAGTACTTCTTCACACAAAAAATACTTAACACATTGAATTCACTGCCGCAAGAAGTGGTGGCGACTACAAGCACAGACAGCTTAAAGAGGCGATTGGATAAACATTGGATAAGAGGTCCATCAGTGGCTACCCTGTTTCCCCAAAAATAAGACCTACCCAAAAAATAAGCCCTAGCAGGATTTCTATGCATTTGTGGTATAAGCCCTAGTGTGTCTTCTTGAGAAAAAATAAATATGTCTTATTTTCGGGGAAACATGGTATTAGCCACAAGGTATAGATGGAACACTATGTCTGGGGCAGTGATGCTCTGTATTCTTGGTGCTCGTTGGGGGGCAACAGTGGGAGGGCTTCTGGAATTCTGGCCCCATTGGTGGACCTCCTGATGGCCCTGGATTTTGGCCACTGTGTGACACAGAGTGATGGATTGGATGGGCCATTGGCCTGATCCAACATGGGTTCTCTTATCTCCCTTATAAATAAAAGCCGAATGGTGGTGACACTTCTCTAGAACATTCCACACGCTCCAAAATCAGTTTGCTCTCTGATCTGTCATTCAGAGGGTCTCCCTATCCACTGGCTGCTTTGCCTGAGTCCTGCCTACAACATTCTAAACATTTTGCTGTTCCTCTCCCCCCCATAGCCAGTCAGAACACAGAGGTCATTTGCATATGCGACTTGATTGGGTTTTGCCTCTAACATTCTAAACAGTTTGCTCTTCTGAGGTAAAACATGTCCAGTCTCCAGGTGAGAGCTGGAGATCCAGAGCACGGGAGAGGCTGCAGGTGTGTGGGGGGTGGAAAGCTGAAGAGTGAGGGGAAAATAAAGGTAGGTTAATGGTTGGCTGGGAAGGAGATATGGTTGCCAACTCCAGGTGGGAAATTCCTGGATATGTGAGGGATGGAGCCTGGAGAGGGTGAAGTTTCAGGAGGTGTGGGACCTCGGACAGGTACAAAGCCATAGACTCCACCCTCCAAACCAACTATTCCCTTCTGGGGAACTATTGTTGCCAATCTCCAGGTGAGGACTGGAGATCACTCAAAATTACAACTGTTCTTTAGGTAGCAGAGATCAGTTCCTCTGGAGAAAATGGTGGACTCAGTGTCATTATACCCTGATGAGGTCACCACATCAAATTGACACTGAGTGTCCAAGGCCGGGGCACCCGCCCAGAGCCTCTTTCTAGAGGCCGTTGTATTTATTTCCACAATGGGCTTTTTTCCTAGTGTTCTTATAAGACACAAGATGTACTAAGGATGGGAACACACATACACACTCGTTTAGCACAACACAAACAATATCATTATGATGACAACTAAAACTCCCACCCATGTTTGGTAGAGATATGTGCCTTTCGGAATTCAAGTCATTACTCAAAGATAGCTAGAGAACTCTTGTGTTTTACTACCAGAAAATATAAGGTATTTGCACCTTTAAAATTTTCCAGCATGCAGCTGGATTTCCATCATCTCAAAAGAGTGTTTCCATTCAACTGTGATACACAAAGCTGCCCAGTATGGTTTATCATCAAAGCAGAGGCTCCCTTTGGAGAATTTAAAGAACCAAACACATATTCATCTGGGACAAATGAAGGCACCATGCCGCGAGGGCTGAATGAAGCCATAGGCAGAAAGGGACTAACATCCTACTGCAGAGATCTGAAAGGGGAGTGGGAGGTCACTATTCATTTTCCTCTCTGTTTTGCTGACTGTAGAGCAATTAGCTGATAATAATTCAAGGATACTCAAGGGCAGACTTGCAGGTATACTGCATTGAGACACAAGGGATCATTAGTTGAGTGCCAGAGTTCTGTTGGCAAAGCCCCATTCATTAATGCCCAAAGCTAGAAACTGGGTAGGTAGAAAAACCTAGATAAATGATTCCTAACAAAACATAAGATGGTTCTTCTCATACATCGTGGCAGCTGTGAAGGTTGGCCCAGCCCCAAATGTTGATTTGCCACTGCTGAGTAAACAGGACATGCTGATATCTTTTAAACTGTTTGGAATACTAAGAGATAATCCCAACATACTTTTTGGATTTTGAGAAAAGTCTGGGCAAGGGAGCTATGGCTGAGGGACATCTCCTAAAAGAGACAGAAGCCTTGGAAAAGCCAGGAAAAGAATGGCGTAGCTGGGTAGAGGTGATTCATACTTCAGCAGCCCTCATGCATTTCCTGTGGGATCTGGGGCAATTTGTTTTACCTCTCTGTGGTTCTCCCCCCCCCCAAGTTGCTACTCCTATTTTTTAAGCAGTTCTAATAATAGTAACTATTTCCATGGCAACATTTTTCAACCATCTGCTAGGAGATTTTCTGGACATGGAGGTAACTGTAAGTGAAGTCTGTACTAACCCCTAACATCAGATGTCTACTATGTGATCAAACCAACCACACTCAACAAGCCAGTTTGTAATGAGAAGAGAGTTCATCCTTGTACCACTGGTATGGCTGTTTGGGACATCACAGTGGGAAATGAAGACAGGGCTCCATGTTTATGTCCACTTAAGCCGCTTCTATGCATGCTGGTTATGATCACATAAAATAGTATCTGCATTGATGGCATGCTGCTTCTGCCATCACCACTAGATATGCAGACCCATTCAACACATTGTGCTACATCATGTGAAGACACTTTATGGTCTTTTCTGCACTTGGATCTCATCCCTAGTTTTATCAGAGTTCAACTCGGGACACAATACCTTGCATTTATCCCTGGCTATAACAGCATCCATTTATCCCGGGACAAGTGTGGGGTGAAACCGGGGTGACCTCAATGTAATGTGGAAACAAAAATACCCCAAGATAATTACAAAGGTGAACTCACATGTAGTGTAGAATGTAAAAATACCCGGAGATACTTACAGGGGTGAACTCGTGTGTAGTGTAGACTGTCGGTTTGGGGACAGGGTTGAACCAGGATTTAAAGTCTAGTGCGAAAAGGACCAATGTGACTCACTCCACAAGGTGCTACTGACCACTGTAATGATGGCAGAAGCAGCGTGCCATGCTTTTCGATACATACATAAAGCTGCTGGAAGTCATCCAGAGATTTGAGCTGAGTTGCCACCAATATGCCGATGACAAATACCCCAAGATAATTACAAAGGTGAATTCACGTGTAGTGAAGAATGTAAAAATACCCCGAGATACTTACAGGGGTGTACTCGTGTGTAGTGTAGAATGTTGTTTTGGGTACAGGGTTGAACCAGGATTTAAAGTCTAGTGCGGAAAGGACCAATGTGACTCACCCCACAAGGTGCTACTGACCACTGTGATGATGGCAGAAGCAGCATGCCATGCTTTTCGATACATACATAAAGCTGCTGGGAGTCATCCAGAGATTTGAGCTGAGTTGCTACCAATATGCCAATGACAGTCAGCCTTATCTTGTGCTTCCAGTGGATTCCAGGAAGGCTGTGGAAACCATGAAGAGGTGCCCTCAAAGCACTTTTGGAATGGATGAGGGCTAACAAACTGAAACTTAATCTTGACAAAATGGAGGTGCTACTGGTGGGGAGAAGGTTTGACCCAGGAAATGGGGTATCTCCTATTCTGGATGGGGTTAACTCCCCCTAAAAGAGCAGGTTTGTAGCTAGGGAGTGCTGCTGGACCTGGGCCTCCTGTTAGATAAACAGGTTGCAGCAGTGGCCAGGGTGCCTTTCACCAGCTTTGGCCCTTCCTAGGCAAGAAAGATCTTGCCACTATGGTGCCTGCTCTGGTAGCATCTAGATTAGATTCCTGCAGTGTGAGCTAAGTGGGGCTGCCCTTGAAGACTGGACAGAAGCTACAGTTGGTCCTGGAATCAAACTGGTAACCAGTGCAGTTGATGTAGCATTGGAATTATGTGTTTCAAGTCACTGACCCCAGACAGGAGTTTTGTTGCCGCACCTTGTACCAATGAAAGCTAATGAGACAATTTTAATAGATTCCTGAGATGGTTAACATATACATACCACAATGACAATAAAATAAGCATAGACAATAAAAACCCAAACCATAGAGATGTTAAATCACAGCAATAAAAATAAACAGCACTAACTAAAACTAATCAGCTAAACATCATAATACTTTTTTAAAAGTACCACCATAGACTGAAAAGGCCGTTGTTGCCTCACAGGGAGTTAAAGTCAGTTTGCATACATGACTGTACCTTTATAACATCTAAAACACAGCACATTGGTCATTATAATAATCAAAGTCTGGGTTTAAAGATGGAATTATGGAAGTTTTCTATGAGGGAAATGTGCTTTCCAGATAACATGGCTTAGCCTGAGGGGGGGGGGGTTAAAAGAGGGAACACTTCTCAGTTATGTGTCATGATGAACATACAAGCCCTACTCAGGATTGCAAGGATCTCCCTCTGACAAACACTGCTCCTAGGAGGAGATTCATGTTTAGGCAGAAAGAATTGCCCTTGAGGCTATATTTCTTTCTGACATGTGCTGCACAGAGCAATGTTGTAACTCTAACTGAGGCAAAGCCCACCAGCAGGGTATAAACTATCATTTGAAACTGTAATTTATATTTCACATTCCTCCCTGAGAGTGTCTTTCAACAAACCCTTGTTCTTCTGTACATTTGCTTGAAGGCCCTTGCTTAGAAACTCTACTATCTTTGTCTGTATATCCTTGAAGCTTAAGTCAGGAGCCTTTAACTCTAAACAAAGGATGGCCACTGTACAGTTGTAGATTCCAACAGCTGACAGTGATATGTCACATGAGCCCTGTTCAGACATTCGATTTTACCACTTCAACAAAACGTAGCTAAAGCATGCACTTCCCACAATTATCCCAATACACATGGTCACCATTTTGTGTGAATAAGGGCATTGACATATGGTTTCAGTACATGCAAACATGTTTCTGCAAAAATCTGAAATGCTGTTCAAGTGTACCAAAGGGGCATGGAAAATAAACGTATTGCCTGTGTTTACACAAAATGGTGTATCAGAAGGATGATGGGGACCATGCACTCCTGTTATGTGTGGCTAGAGCACAAAAATCAAATGGCTGAACAGGGATGTGGAAGGACCAAGAGGCAACTTGCTCTACGTGTATACTTGTGTAGATGTTATGAATTATTGCATTTCAAGTACATTCTTGGAATCATAACATATCAGTGGGCCTTAATTTTTAAAAAAGGGAAATACTAAGTAGCATTTATCTCCTCTCCTGTGGACTTTTTGCTTTGAATTAATTTGATCTGTGTGGCAACCCATTTGAGCATACTACTGTGTAACACTGTGCTGGGTGGGGGCAGGGGGAGACAACATCATGCCGCCTCCTTCTCAGCCCCTACAGGGTCATGTCTGGCATCCACCAGGCCCAGTGAGGTGACTGATGAACCTTATAAAGAGCCGCATACCAGCCAGCCAATCAAAGGCAGGTGGTCCTTTAAGAGTCAGATATCCACGGACAGCTGGCCCTTTGAAAGCCAGCTGTTTGACAACCAGCTGTTTGGTAGCTCTACCCTGGGGGTGGGGAAGGGGAGTAACAAGGCAGAAATGGCTCACAAGGTAATATTGGTCTCTCACAACCTGTGCATGCACCCACCCATAAGGCTTCTGGATAAAAGGAGGCCACTGAGCATGCCCCAGACCTGGCTAAGGCCTTCAAAAGGCTTGAAGGAGGAGGCCAAGGAAGACAGACCATCTCTAGCTCCCAGCTCACAAGGCAGTAGAGTTAGGGGAGAGGAGGTGGATTAGGGTTGTACTCACAACCCCTCTCTGTCTGCCAAGGGAAGGCACTTCAGCAGAGTTAGGCCCTGGTGCATGATAGCTGGGGCTAGGATTTCTACAATATGGTGGAGGCAGTGCCGGATTTACGCATAGGCTAAATAAACTACAGCTTAGGGCCTCGCAATCTGCTGGGGCCTCAAATAAAAACACAATATAAAAATGATTTCAAATATTAAAAAGGCGTATATATTTTAAATTTTTCTGAGACCAGCTGATGTAATTTAAAACAGTAGGGGGCCTCTGGGTTTTGTATATCTTAGGGCCTCAGCAAGTCTAAATCCGGCCCTGGGTGGAGGATGTGGGCACCTCAACCTGCAGTTGACCAGTGATTTGTCCTTCCTAGCCAAACTGACCTGGCAGTTCAAAATGATCTGGCCCTAACCGGATGCCAGAGATTTCCCAACAAAGAGAGGACTCTCTGGGGCACCTAGGGAGGCTCTTATTGAGTTATCCCAATTTAGGCAATGGCTCATTAAGCATCAGGAAAAGGTATTTCAAGACATCCTCAGGCAACAGCAGGATGCCCAAGCATCTCCCATCAAGGACTTATGCCAGAAACTTGGTCCATGCCATACAAGCCTGCCACCTGCTAGTAGGGATGCCAGCCTCCAGGTGAGACCTGGGGATCCCCTGGAATTGCAGCTCATCTCCAGACTTCAGAGATCAGTTGTAATCCCAGATCTCCAGCCACCAGCTGAGGTTGGCAACCATAATTGCAGAGGATGTCCCATCATAAGAAAGTATCTTCTGAGGTCCTACATATACCTATATATCTATAATACTCTCCTCATAATCCATGTTTTAGTGCTTTGCAGGGCTATTTTTGGGCAGGAACGCACAGGAACGGAGTTCCGGCTGGCTTTAGAGCTGGCCACGCCCACTACAGCCAAAACCTCTGCATGCGTGGCTACAGAGGGAAGGCCTGGAGAGCGGGGAAAAAACCCCGACGACTCTGAGGTGGGCGGGCCAGGGGGGGCCCTGGAAGGATCGGGGAGGCATTTAAATGCCTCCCCATGCCTTCCCCAGCCTGTCCATGGTCCAGCTTGCCCGGGCAAGCCAAGGGAAGCCATGGGGGTGTGGCCTAACATGCTAATGGGATGCACTGTTGGGGGTGTGGCCTAATATGCTAATGAGTTTCTGCTATTGGGTGTGGCCTATTATGCTAGAGTTCCTCCTGGGATTTTTCTACAAAAGAAGCCCTGGTGCTTTGGAAAGACCCTTGCTTCCTCACTGCTTGTTTCCCCTGTTCTCCCCTCCCCAACCCCTGCTTCAAAGTATAGAACTCCGCCATAAAATCCATCTCAGAGGTAACTCACATTGGTCTGCTATTTCATTTTTAAAAGCTAAATGCAAATAAGCAAAAGGTAAGCAAGAGAATTAAATGACAGGTAGAGATGCCCGAAAAAGAAAGGGGGGCATCAAAGAATTTCCTGCCATTCTGACAAAGCAGTTACTGCATGGTCTTCTTCAAACTATGGAATTTTTATTCATCTATGATTTTGGCTGTGGCATTAACATGTCAGAACATTTAATGAAAATGATTGTGCTACAAAATCCTCCTTACAGCTTGATTTGCAACGATAATTTTCTGACCTTGATGCCCAGACGTGCAATCTGTTCGGTGGTTACTGATCAAACTGGAAGCTATGGCTCCAACAAAAGAAGGAGGAACGTAGAAAACCATAGTTTTCAGACTGAGTTTTTAAAAACTGAAAAAGCTTTTATCATTTGCCAGGGGGGAAAATAGTCCTAGATTTTGTAATTAACTTCTGCAAGCCAATCTTGAATTCAGTCTTTCAAAAGCTCAGGAGCCGGACATGGGGTTCACATTGAACTACTGCCACATACAGGTGGGGAAAGTGAGCTGGTTTTCATGGTATGCTAATAGAAAGAATTGCTTTTGCTTATGCATTGTGCAAAATAATTAATCAATGCATTTTTGTGTCTTTTAAAATGCACCAGAGATGAATCCCCCTTGAGGACATTCACACTCCCCTCAAATGCAAATGCCTTGAATATCGAGCTGTTGATGGGCTACTCTGAGTGATATTACATACTAGGAATAAGGCCTGTTATGGAAATAAATACAATGAGCTCTAGAAAGAGGCTGTGGGTGAGTGCCACGGCCTTGAGCACTCAGCGTCAATTTGCTGTGGCAACCTCACCAGGGTACAATGAGACACAGTCCACCCTTTTCTCCAGGGGTAGTGATCTCTGCCACATGAAGAGCAGTTGTAATGCGGAGTGATCTCCAGCACTCACCTGGAGATTGGCAACAGTGGCTCCCCAGGGGTCAATGGCTGGTTTGGCAGATGGAGTCTATGGTTTTGTACCTGTCTGAGGTTCCACCCCTCCTGAAACCTGATAGTCTCCAGGCTTGACCCCTGAAATATCCAGGAATTCCTGGAGTTGGCAACCCTATCTCCTTCCCAGCCAACCATCAACCTACTGTGATCTGGCCCTCTGACTTCAGCTCACCAGTACCCAGGCAGTGTAATGGAAGTACCCTAGACTGGCGGTTGATGGGTCAATGGAGCACACTGCACAGCCAATGGGAGCTCTGGAAATGGCCTGATGTTTGTAGGTGGGAAATTTGCCATTTCAGCATTGGAGGATGAGTTTGCAATGGGTGAGTCCACAGGGTGTGTCACAGGGTGTGGGGAATTAGATTTCAAGCTGTTTCTGTCAGGGGAAGTTTTGCTTAAACAATCCCAGCTTTGGCAACAAAATCCACCTTGTCACACGTGTCCTGGAACTGCAGCCATTTGTACTGTTAATGGAATGACACTATAAGGAGTCATGGCTAGTATCTGTAAATTTCAGCTCTTTTTCTTCTCCAGACATATCACGTAACACTTTTGTTTTAAAGAGCCATTTTAAGGGGGGGGGTATTTTTGAGTTGTTGACTGCAGCCATATTTTCAAATTATTTACCACCATAACTCTTTCCTATGAGTGGGGCAGCCTGCTTTTCAGATCCAACTGTCTCCGGAGATTCCCAGGGTGGGGACAGCCTGGTGGAGAGGAAAGCGAGGCCGGGCACCCCAACAACACTGCGGCCCAAGCTGCCAGAGGGAAGCAGGGAAGGATCAGCACCTCCCACTTGGTGGTTAACTGGGACCAGTGCCCACGTGTACCACAGGGGGGA
>NW_015170913.1:126310-197996 GCF_001447785.1 Gekko japonicus | reverse complement strand
CATGACAGAGCAGCAGAGGCGCTAGGCAATGGGGCTAGGCTCAAAATGTGTCAATTGGGGAAAGCGGGTCTCTTCTTGCCTAGCGAAAGACTTCCAAAGTAGGGATCAAGTGGATGGAGTGAAAAGTGACATTTCAGCGGGGAGCGCCACAGCCATTGAAGCCAGTGAGTGAGTGAGTGAGTGAGTGTGAGTGAGTAAGTGAGGGAGGGAGGAGGGGTGAAGTGGTAGTTCGTCAGGAGGCTCCCCAATGGGGTGCTTCATTCTCTACTTGTGCCCTCAAGTGGTGCTTACCAGGACGGGCCAGCCTGGGAGGAGATTCACATTGTACGGTGGGAAAGAAGGCTCGGCGGCCCCCTGCTCCAGTTCCTTTCTCCCCCCCTCTCTCTGTGGAAGGGGTGCCATGCAAAGCGGGGAGCCGTGCAGCCGAGGAAAAGGAAGCAAAAGGCCAGGAGAGGCGGGGGCAAGAGGTCTCTGTGACCGCTGCTGGGGGTGGCGGCTGTGAGACTCCACTCCAGTGGTGGGGGAGGGAGAAGCAGGCAGCTTGGTCGATGAAAGGGGGCTCCCAGCTTGACTTCACTTCCTCTTTCCCCTGCAAGCAGCCTGTTGAAGGCAGGAGGCTACCTGTACCCGGGCGCAGGCGACGATGGGCACTGTGGCACTGCCATGGCCAGCCTCGGCGGTGCTGCCATGGTTGGGCTTGGCCTTCTCAGCCTCCGGAGCGTCCATCCCAGCTGTCGCCTCACACTCTACTGAGCCTGAGACGCTGGCAACCATTTCTGTGGGCGGGACTCGCGCAACACAGCCAGTGGAAAATGGGACACCTTCTGATGGGCACTTCAGGCGGCCAACTGATTTTGGTGCGCATAGAATGTTGCCATGCGAAAACACGATTACATATAAGGACTGATGAGCTCTGTTATTTTTTTGCATGACATTTGCATAGGGAAGCCGAATAGGGTGCTTTCGGATATGAGAAATCTCAATAATGAGGTTCCCATTTTGCTCCATTTTCCCCTGAATAGTGGAAAGAAAGTTTGTTAAAGTAAGTCCTCTTCAGAGGAAAGAATACTAGGATATTATAGATGTTTGAGAGAATTTACTTAAATATTTACAGACACAGGAGATGCAAATCAGTGTGAGCCTTATCGTTCAAAAGCCAAAGAAGCCTACAGGCTTCTCCTACCCCACTTGTCCTTCCAACATAGGGCTGCCAGCCTCCTGGAGGTCTCTTAGACTTACAACTGATCTCCATAACACAAACATCAGTTCCCTTAGAGAAAATGGCTGCTTTGGAGGCTTCTATGGCACTATACTGCTCTAAGGCCCCTCCCCTCCCTTAACCTCACTCTCTCCAGGCTCCACTTTCAAAAAAATCCTGGGATTTCCTAATCCGAAGCTGGCGACTGTACTCTGCCCTTTTACTCTTTGACTCATCAGCTCTGTCTCTAGGCACATAGGTTCTACCTAGACTTTCCCATTGTGGCAGGAGACTTCCCATTCAGAAGCCCTAACCTATCACTGCATCAGCAGAAAACCAACTTGGAAGTCAGGTTCTGTTTTGGGTGTGCTCAGCCTACTGCAGACCAGGTGGGTCTACAAAACTCTGAGAGCCAGCAGGCACAGCTTGCTAGCCTCCCAACATCAGCCTCTATTTTTAGGATAACTACAAGAACAAGCCATTTTAAGCAACCACATTTCAGGCTTATGAAATATTCCCGACTGTGCTATTTGTCCTACTGCTGAGTGCAGCTAATAGCTTCGATAAAGGTGTGAACATCATTGCATTATCCATCTCATTTAGGAGAGACGGTACAGCATGAAAATCAGAGCAGCCCTACATAAGCCTTTTTTTAAAAAAAACGTACACTATTATTTCTCAAAGGTGTAATTAAATTTAATTGACAATTACCGAACCCACACCAAGATAAAATATTGCATGAGCTCTGGATCCTTGATTTTTGCCACTGAAGTGTCAAAGGGAGCAGGAAGTCTGCTGCTGAAGGTTCTTTCTAATGGGGCTGCCACACACACTCACAGGAGGGAAGCGGCTTGGTGCTGGGGTGACCAGAAAGCAGACATTCTTATAATTATTTCATCGTGTCATGGATTTTATTATTTATTTATTCATTTATTTAAAATATTAATGTCCCATCTTTTGGCCTAAGTCCTCGAGGTGTCTTAAGAATACATAAACCTTACTAAAACAAGGTATAAAATACTTAAAGGCAAAAAATATGCATCAAAAACACAACTTCAGCGCAGTAAAGAAAAGTATCTTCCATCCAAAGCCCTGGCAAATAAAACTGATTATGTTTAAAAGCTACTGGCTACTTGGGTGTGAGCATATAAGAGGAGATTGCTACACAAATGGAGCCTCACTATAAAAAGGTTAGCTAATTGACAACCACCTACTCTCAGAGAACAGGATCGCTTAAAGCAGGACATCTACTGCAAGCTTTCTCAGGCAGGCTTAGGCTTATGAGGGAACAGGCAGTCCCATGACTTTTAAGATTCTTGCTATGCTGAGGTCATCTACTCTGTTGCAGGCACCGGGGGTGGGGGGGCTCTCTGTCACACCTTGCAGTTCCCCTGCTCTCTTTTTGCTTACCTAGAATCTGTTTGAATTCACCTGATTTGTTTACATTTTACATGGAAACCATTCAAGCAATAAAAGCCATAAAGAAAAAGCTCTGTAACAATATATTGTACTGTTGCACATGTAATACATGGAGCCCAGTCTTGTACAAAATACTTTTTGTTAACAGAGAACCGTTTTAGAATTTAACCTAAAACAATAATATGAAAAAGCAAGAAATAACTATTCAGGAATGAAAATTTAACACAGGATATCTTAAAGTGTCATTCCTAAATAGTTATTTCTTGCTTTTTCACTCTGATGATCATAACCATTATTAAGTATGTCTTTCCTTTGCTTCCTGATGGCTGCCTTTTGCCATTTTTTTAACAACCTTGAAGTCTGACATACAACCACCATCTCTGGGCACTTTAATTAAACCAATAGCCTAGACCATTTCTTTGTTCTCAAACTATCATAGGTGACTGACAGCCAAACCTCGACATCTAAGAACATAGTCAATTTTACATTACTTTACTATCACTCTGTGCAGCCGTATCTGAGCAATAATGAAAAATCTTGTTCCAAAATTTGGCAAAGTTCCAGAATGTTTTGAAGTCCTCTTCTGTCCAAAGGAAGATACTGCACCTATCTTGTGTCTTGCCTTTTGCTGTCCAGATTGCCTGGGTCTCTTCTTACAAACTACAAAGCAAGAATCCTTTTGGACCTGTTACATTGATCTTTTTTTCTAGACCTTTGGTGAGCTGTGGGAAGGATGAGCATTATTTTGCAAGCTCCTAGTTCTTAAGTATTTTATTTTCTCATCCTGATTCCACACATTGAGGAGTGCAAATGGGCCAGGTAACAGAAATAATGAATAACATGAACTAATATTAAAATAAACCCTTGCCTTACTGGATCAGGCCAAGGTCCACCTAGTACATCTCCTCCTGTCTAATCATGGCCAGCCAGATGCTTCTGGAAGCTCACAAGTCACATGAAAGTACATGGGAGAACCATGTACACCACCCTGAGCTCCTTGGAATATGGGCAGGATAAACATGTACAATAGAGAAAGGTAGAGAGATACCCAGTTCATGCCCAGTGAACTCAGTGGTACATAAATTCTGAATGAATGCTTGAATTTATTCAGATTCTCAGCAACATGTTTAATGTTCTTTGTGGTAGTGATGAAACAAGAAGATGAAACAACATTACCCTTTCAGTGACTGCAGCATCTAATGCTGAGAGCCAGTCTGGTGTAGTGGTTAAGTGCGCGGACTCTAATCTGGGAGAACCGGGTTTGATTCCCCACTCCTCCATTTGCACCTGGCTGGATGAACTTGGGCAAGCCATAGTTCTGATAAGAGCTGTCCTTGAAAAAGAGCAGTCAAGAGCTCTCTCAGCCCCACCTACCCCACAGGGTGTCTGTTGTGGGGAGGGGAAGGAAAAGGAGTTTGTAAGCCGCTCTGAGACACCTTTGGGTAGTGAAGGGTGGGGTATAAATCCAATCTCCTCCTCCTCCTCCTCCTCCTTCTTCTTCTTCTTCTTCTTCTTCTTCTTCTTCTTCTGGATTTCAGGCCTCCATCATCCTCTGATCTCCCTGAGCATCACCATAACCCGTTCCATCAAGTTTATTTATTTATTTATTACATTTATATCCCGCCCTCCCCAGCATTTGGCAGGCTCCGGCTGGCTCAGTTATGTTCCCAGTCCAAACTGCCACACTCATAAACATCCCTCCACCATCTGATTTTATCCTCTTGCCTGCCTTGCTTGTACACCTCCACAAGCAGAGGTATCACGATGACTGCTTGTGCATTGTTTCAAATTCACAGGTCAGTTTAACAATAGCTGTACACCAATAAACAGTGCAGTGTGCCAACTGAACACTGATTGCATCCTGGTGTGCAACCAAGCTGCAGACTCCAGTGTGATCATATTATAACCATCATCCCCATTTTTTAAAAAAGGCTCAGTTTACCTCTGACATCAATCCCACTACCAGCTATATCAGGAGGTCAGCCCTGCATGCTATGGGCATTACCAACACCTCCAATAAGAGGAGGCTGCAAGAAGGGGTTTGATCACTTTATAATGGTTTTCTTAGATATGGTTCTTTTTTCCTAAATATGCAGTGCCAGAGACGGGCTAGTGGTCTAAACAGACCATTGTTGTCACATGGCAGCTTCTGAAAGGACTTGAATAGTTTTCTGCCACCCAACTATTTCAATCTTAGGGATAGTCATTAGGAAATAGTAAATTTTCCTGCACATTGATTAATACACCCTTATAAGCATGGCCATCCTGTTTGCTTCCCTTGGGAGACATGGCAGCCCTAGGGTGCGGGATAAGCCTTCTTTCTTGCTTTTTGCATCCTCATCCTCAAACATTTAAGGAAAGAATCTTTGTAAGAAAGCTAGAAAGATTGCTCTCCCCTCCCCTAGGATTTCTAGGGGAAAGCAACTAGGGATAATATTTTTCTTGCCTCATCAACCAACCTCTAAAGAATCCCTAGCTGTTCTGGGATTCTAGTTCCAGACTAGAGTGCATATGCTAGAATAAAACTCCTCTTTGTTCTTGAGGAGGAAAATATTACAATCAAAACAACACTAAGATGGCATGGAATGAGCTGCAGAGAGACACATTTTATTTTTTAAGAAAATCAAGGCCTACAATGTTAGCTAGATAAAGTTCTGGTAACTGTGCCGCCTTCCCTTCACACCAGCTGAGTTCTAATAATTGGGTGCTGTCTCCCACGTTCATCATCTCTCCACTCCCTGAAAGAAGTGCTGCAATTAGCAGGCATCACCCTGTAATAAAGCCTTTAATATCCACTTTCATGGCTCATATTACAGTCATTGAGGCCTGTCCCCTTTCCAGGAGGCATGACAAGTGCCCGGAAGGCCTGCAGGAGCGGGGAAAGGCACACAACACACAGCAAGCTGCCTATAGAAAAGTCCTCCATCCCACCCCTTTCTGACAGCACTCTGCAGTGTGGATCCTGGCCAGACAACTGCATCCTACTCTCTTAAAATGGGACTTTCCTCTCTAACTCATCGACTCTAGCTTCCATGCTCACTGCCATTTTGTTTCAAGGGGAATACATCTTCTCTTTTACAGCAGGAACTGTAAAATTACCATCACATGGTCTATTTACTTCATTTCGGAAACAAACATTGTATTTCTTTCAGGCAGAGGTCATTTTGGGGGGATCGCGGGGGATCGCAGTTCCCCCGGGTGAGGTATGGAGGGCGGGGCACATGACAAAGTCCCGCCCCCTGCTTCCAGCCGCCCTGCTTCCGGCCCTCATTCAGCCAGGAGGAGGCAGGAGAAGAGGGAGGGTAAGTTGCTTCCTCCCTGCCTCTCCCCACCCCTGCCTGCCTGGGGCCAGGGAGGGCCTTCCAGGGCTTCCTTGCACTCCTGCTGGCCTTGCAGGTCCACCGCTGGGCCCCTCATGGGGCTCGGCAGTGGAGCAGCAAGGCTGGCGGTGGCGGCCGGGACCGTTGGGGGCGGGGTGTGTGGCCTTATGACACACTTCTGGTGATGTCAGGGGGTGTGGCCTTATGACACACTTCCGGTGATGTCAGGGGGTGTGGCATATGCTAATGAGTTATGCTAATGAGTTCCCCCTAGCTCTTTTTCTACAAAACGACCCCTGCTTTCAGGACTCATGAGATTGTACATGAGTTCAGGGCTCAGAAAAACGATGGTGGGACCCTAAATATAGTGGGAGAAGGGGAGGATCTAGCTTCCCCAGCCTATTCCTTCTGTGGCCCTGTTATTCCCTCCTGCCCTGCCTGCAGTGATATTATGAGGAGAAAAGGCGAAATTTAAAAAGCCACATCTATGTCCTATGACTGGGGTTGCCAAATCCAGGATGGGAAATCTCTGAAGATTTGGGAGTAAAGTAGGGTGCCATCCTCTAGGTGGGGCCTGGATATCTCCCGCTTTTACAACTGATCTCCAGCTGACAGAGATCAGCTCCCCTGGAGAAAATGGTGGACTTTATGGCATTGTACTATGCTGAGGCCCCTCCTCTCCCAAACCCCACCCTCTCCCGGATCCACCCCCAATGTCCCCAGGTATTTTCCAGCCCAGACCTGGCAACCCTAGAGTGAAGCCGGTGGAAGGCAAGGTTTGAGGAGGGACCTCAGTACAGTATAATACCATAGAGTCCATCCTCCAAAGCATCCAGTTTCTCCAGGAAAACTGGTTTCTATAGTCTGGAGAACCATTGTAATTCTAGGAGATCCTCAAGCCCCTTCAAGAGATTGGCTACTCTACCAATGACAAGGACAGGGAAGTCCTGGCACACATGTCAAAGAGCAGCACAACAGACCATTATGCTTGACACACAAGGATGATTCTCCATCCCTAGCAGTTAGAGCTGCCAGTCTCCAGGTGGTGGCTGGAGATCTCCTGGGATTACAGCTGATCTCCAGGCAAAGAGATCAGTTCACCGGATAAAATGGCCTTTTTGTTGGGTGGACTGTATGGCATTATACACCACTGAAGTCCTTCCCCTTCCCAAGACCCATCCTCCTCAGGCTCCACCCCCCAAATCTTCACATATTTCCTAACCCGGAGCTGGCAACCCTACTAGCAATGCACCTGAGACACTGGTAGCATTTCTGGGGACAGTAGTTTGCCATCACCACCCAAACATGTGCAGCCACCATCCAGGACTAACATGAAACCCTGGGGCACTGGTGACTCTGTTAGGGCTTCCCTTGCTTCCACTGTGTGTGGCCTTGTCTTTTTCCCCACCCTTTTGTTTGTGAGGACACAAGTATTTTCACAGATGGACACTGGGCTTTTTTCCCCAACACCAAGCCAATATGGCTACTGATCCCTCTTCTTATGGCTTTCATCCTGGCAACCCTTTGCCATGACATTGCTCCTTTGTCTTTAACAATGGCCTGAGACACTGAGTAAAGCACATGAAGCTTTTGCTGACACCCACGTCTATTCCAGAAGCAGGGGTGAGCAAATGGTCCCCTATTGCAGTGCTGTTGATATTTGTTCATGCTGTTGTCAACACTTCCAGTTCTTGGCTTTGCACTATTAGTTTTACAGATTTGGTTGCATTGTGCATGCACTTTGCATGTTTTTAATATGGTATGTAAAATGTATGTCATTTATATGCATATTGTACATAGATTGTATCATACCAATTTACTGGCTCACACATACCATTGAAAATGCACACACATCATGGGGGGGATTCATTGTGAACTAACAGAAAATAGTGTGAATCATTGATTGGTTCTAGTCATCCAATGGAGAAATGAAATTGAAGTGAGCATTTGGGGATCAAATAACTGCAAGGATGAGAAAATCAAAGACATCCCTAGCCAAGAACAGTTTCACCTGCTACTGTTCTGTTTGCCAGACTTCCGTTGAAGGCACAGGGGTGGCAGTCCATGAGATCTTAATGGCCATCTTATGTAGGAATGAGGGAGGGAGCACCAGCCATCTCCCCTGGAATCTATAGTTTTACCATACTCACAAAATGCTTTGAAAGAGGATAAAAGGCAAGGTTGCACCGAGGAGGCTCATAACATAGGGGAAGTGGGCAATGAAAGGGCAAATTAGCTGAGAAGTGTATATTTTCAAACTGACATATGCTGGGGGGAAATCAATCCTTTATTTACTGATGCATTATTATTAACTCAGTTAATTACCTCCATATGTATCTTTCTTTAAGAAGATGGCTTAGTAGCAACTGCCTTGGATAAAGTGAATAGGAGAACTTTGTTTTCTGTTTTGCCACATTGGAGGGAAAGGCAGGTAGGAATATCTTAAGTAATTAATAAAATAAGTTTTAGCTAACAGCAGGACATATTGTAACACAGAGAACTATTGATCATCACAATGTACAGTTTCTTTGCATAGCCATTGGGGACAGGGTAGAAGTAATCTGCTGTAGGCAAAGGGGTGTGTGTGTAATGTTCCTTGCCTACTTCAGCCTGTAGTGCCCTGTTCATGTGCAAGATTCAGCTTTTGGTCAGTGGTACAGTTAGGTCATTTTAGACTCCGGGTTTAATGATTTTATGCCCCCCACCCTCTTAATCATCAGGGCTAATTTATTTGAGAGATGCTGACAAAATGTGATAATTTAAGGGTTCATCTCCTACTCAGCAGGAGATATCCAAGACTGTTGAGGGCAAGGTTAAAACATTTAAACTCAGTTCTTATCAGAAGGCGGGATCTGTTCAGAATACTCATTGTAAACTACACCCAGTTTACAACACAAAATATTGGCTTGGATTTTCAGCTGCCGAATTCTCAATTGAGATTGCAAATCCAAGCCAGAGGGAAATTCTCCCCTCCCCTCCCCCCCTCTCTTCCATCTGTCCTCAATGTATCTCTGGTGTTAACTGATTCAGGTGGGTAGCTGTGTTGGTCTGAAGCAGCAGAACAAAGTTTGAGTCCAGGGCAGGCCCGTAGCTAGGACCTTTCTAGTGGGAAGCCCCTGGGGAAAGTGGGGGGGGGCGGAGGGTGTGCGTGCATGTGCAAAGCACGCACGCCGCACACACATACCCTCTCTCTCGCACAAACGCTTTGCCAGCATTGCCGCGTCACGCACACCTCCCCGCCGGCACACTTTTCAGTTCCACGCAGACTCAGAGTGTGGCGCTCAACCTGCCTTCCTCTCCCCCTCCAAGACACACATTGCTTCATGCTTCATTGAAACCAGAACCCGCCTGGGCACAGCAAGGAAGGGGGGGAGGAGGAGGGGAGGCCACCGCGCCCGGCCTCAAGCCCCCTGATGCTGTCTCGGCCTCCAGCACCGCCGCTGCCAGCCTCTCGTCATCTTCGGGTGGGGGGAGGGAGAGCAGAGGATTGGGGGAGGGGGCCACAAAACCCGTGGGGGGCGGGCCCCGTGGGCCCCACACGAGCTACGAGCCTGGTCCAGGGGCATCTTTAAGACCAACTGAAGCAGCCAAATGAAAGGAGGAAAAATCAGAGTGTAGTCCTTTCATCTTCCTCTATTCTTCCTCCCTCACCGTGCTTTCTGGGGACAATAGTTCCCAGAACACCAGACATTAAGTTGCCGGGCAAGAAGCCATTCACCTAATATGGGATCAAATTTCCACTTACCCCTGAAGTCGTTAGGCAATCTTTGACCAGTTACTGTCACTCATGGTGATCTGTTCCACAGGATTGTTAAGGGGATAAAATGGAGGAGGGGAGAGCCATGTACTCCCTGGGATCCTTGCAGAAAGGGTGGGATTTTCATACAATAAATGAGGTGAATTTCATACAATAAATGAGGTGCCTGGTGAATTCTGAGTGGTATGTCTGCCAGTGCAAGCTCCTTGTTTTCTGTTCCTTGATAATTAATATCAGGTATTCTCAAAACGACAATTCCTAGAATGCACCGGTTCAAGAAACATGGAGATCAGCTGTGCAGAGCTTGCTTATCTCTAGCTACAGCCTGCATTTGAGGGGCTCTTGCTGGCCCAGGGTGGCTGAGGACCCAGAATTGTAAAGGTCGCTTTTCTGAGCATTTGTGGAAAGCCAAAACTGAATTTTACACCTACCTGGAGAGGAGACACACAGCTGATCTGCCGTTGCTGAAGTGTTTGGGAAACAACATGAGCATAGAGCTTTCTCACAATTACTACGAGCCTGCAGTCCTAGAAATTTATATCCTCATTTCTACCGAAAAGGTGACTGAAGTCAGCTCACCCACCCTCGATTGCATGGCAATAACATAACTAGATTGTAAAAAGAATGACATAATGTCAGGAAAAAAAGTAATATCAATCAGTATTAAGTAAAGCTAGAACGAGAAGTTATGGACGATTGCAGAAACGTGAGTCCCATTCTTCCTCTATCTAATAACATCCAGTACTACAAAATACATGATTCAATCATCACATTCCAAATTTCCCAACTTTGCAAACAGCAACCAATGAGGTACAGCATGGCCAGGGAAGCTTGGGGAGCATAATGATGTCATTCCACACATTTGATGTTATCAGACTTCACAAGGAACAAAGGGGGAGACAGGAGTCTGCTGTTTTCACTGGCAGCCACACATTCTATATAACACCTGGCTAAATTCCCTGAGTTCTTAAAGCAAATGATAACTGATCAGCATTGAATGGTCTATGTCAAACTTGTGTGTGGCATAGTGTGTCAAATTTGTACTGTGATCTGACCATTCACATATAACAAAGTAGCACATTCATTTTCAATCAGTTCTCTAATTTCATTTTGAGAACATTTAAGATTATAACACAGCAAGAAAGAGGATGCTCAAGGAAATACAACCTCCTGCCAAAGGTGTCCTATTACAGTGGTCAGGCCCTGAAAACAGTGGACAGAGCCTAGAATGCATTGTGCCCATAAAAACAACTGGAACTGGTTGCTGTCAGGATTCTGGGCTGGCTGAATCATTCATGGTTCTTTTTGCTTCCTCGTTTGTTTGGTCTTTACCCCCCAGCCAAGGGCATAGAGTCTTGATCTTCCACTGAATGTCCTTCCTTCTTTCTTTCATCATCCAGTCTAGGTAGATCTTCCATCTGGTCTTGATTTCCGTGGATTTTTCTTCCCATGTTGTTTCCTTGTTGGTTGACTCCACAATGTCTGACTGTATAAAATCAAACAAATAGTTGTGCCAGATTTCTATTGTCCATTTACTTTTGTCTTTCCAACCCAGAGCGATAACTGCCTTTCCCACCAGTATCATAGTCTTGACTAGATTTTGAGTTTTCTTATCCAATACCGGGCTTCCTATTGTGCTTAACAACATTAGGTTAAAGTCTATAAGTAGTGTTACCTTGCATACATCCCTAATGATTTCAGTAATTTCCCTCCAAAAGGTCTTTACTTCTGCACATTCCCACCACATGTGTGCATACCAGCCTTTAGACTGTTTACTTTGCTTCCTTGTTTATGATGTCTCTAATCCATGCAGGAAATTAATAAAACAGGGAACTTTCTCCTAAAATATGTAATGTCTGGTACTGAAGTCCAAAAGAAGAAAAAAATAATTTCTTATCCAAATGCAAACTGGAAAATTATTTTGTCAACATGCAGCTGAGTGAAGCTGTTCCGGTCTTTATCTCTGACATGGAAGCCCATCTGCTGGGTATTCACATGGGATAGCCTGGCATTTGCCTAGTTTAGCTAAGCCCATGATCTGTCTATGTCCTTCTGCTCTCATATCCAGCTATTGCTTGTGCTTTGTGCTTCAGATGCTCTGCCAGGGGCTTGGTGGAATCCAGCCAACCAACATGGCTGCCATGGGATTGTGCAAATCGACACTGATGGGAGACATGGGGAAAAGCAAAGGAGGGAAAACAAAGCTGTCTGTGGGGATTGTACTGTTCAGTTCTCATTAATAGAGACTTTGATTATCATTCTCAAGGGCCAACAGATTTTGTAATGAGAAAATGCTTGGCAGGAAGAGAGAAAGACTAATGAAAGAAATAGGAAGGCACATGCATGAGCCACACACTTGACATGAAAGAAGGCAACTTTCCAAGTCATTCTGAGCAGGATGGCTAAGTTGGGAGATGGGGGCAATACTTAGAAGGCAAATCGGGCCTTTTTGAGAGGCCAGAGGAGTCTTGAGCTGGGATCCCTACCGGTTGAAGACAAGTGCCTTACAAACTGGACCACAGGTTTAGGTGCCATGGCACCATGCACATAACAACAGCACCTCCTGGACTACAGTTTCCCTCTTGGTCTGGGATCTCCAACAAGGTCCCAGCATATGACCCTAGGAGCCATTCAGTATACCTCAGGGTCTACAAAGCCCAAGCTTGCAAGCTGAGGACCTGTCCCAGACAAAGCTTCATTTTTCTGTTCCCCTTCCCTTGCTAAATGCAATCTAACTCTCTTGAACTTGACCCTGCCAGCCTGCCAGACTTGGATTACGCTCCTCGCCCCTGGCTCCTGCAGTCTGGCCAGCTCACCTGGGTTTCTTAGTTTAATCTTTACCCTCCTTCTCATGTTTTCCCTTGCATCTTTTATGCAACTCAGGATCCTATTCAAGGTTTGTGGTGTTTTACAGGCATGGTTCACCCTTCCCCAAGGGAATTCCGGGAGTAGCCAATACAGAGTCCCTTTCATTGGAAGGAGAGAGCACCAGAGATTTGTCTGGAAATCTAAATCCTGAGCACAGGGAAGCAGTAATATATTCAAACTGCTAACTTGCAAAGGTACATTACTTTTCCCTAAAAGCAAACCATATCCCCTTAGAGTCCCTAAGTATGTTGCCATTGCTTCCTATATTTTATCCCACAATCAGCTTCCTTTCTCACCTGCTCCAAAGCTTGTGAGGTGTGTCCTAGCTTCGTAAGCACCAGCTATCAGTGTTCACTGAAGAAATGTTTTTGGCTAGCTCTGGCACATTGAGCTGACCTTCAGAGGAGGAGAGGAAGAGGAGATTGGATTTATACCCCACCCCTCACTACCCAAAGCGGTCTCAGAGTGGCTTACAATCCCTTCCCCTTCCTCTCCCCACAGCAGACACCCTGTGAGGTAGGTGGGGTTGAGAGCTCTCTCTAGAGAACTGCCCTTGAGAGAACAGCTCTGAAAGAACTTATGACTGACCCAAGGTCACACCAGCAGCTGCATGTGGAGGAGTGGGGAATCAAACCTGGTCCTCCCAGGTTAGAGTCCATGTTCTTAACCACTACATCAAACTGGCTCTGAGCTAAATCCTACTATTTATGACCTTTGGGTCTGATGACATTCAAAACTGTTTATCCAGTTATTCTTCTCTCTCAGCTGCCTAATTTTCATGCTTTGTGTCATTTGCTGAAATATTTTAGGAAGCCTGAATAACAAATGCATGAGGTATGGAATCATCACTGAGCCAAGGCCATAGTTTAGTTTCCTTTAAGTAGACCTGGTATTTCCATGATCCATGGTCAAAACGTACAGTGATCCAACCTTGGTTGTCAAGCTGCTGCACGGATTGAACTCAGTCTCTTGGTCACTCAAACCAAGCTTAGTTTTCTTTGGTGGATGAAACTATGAATAATCAGAGTTATATTGCTAGCATGAAATAGAAAGCTGTATGTAACAAATCAAAATGTGGGAGCAGTGATAAAAACAGCCACCTAGAGCCCTTTTTAAGACTCTGTGCTTAACCATGCATATAGGGAGAATGTGATCCTCTGGATATGTGCAATCACCATTTTGTCTGAGAGGGGCAACATGTGCATATTCCAGCTTCAGAACACAAAATGGTCACCAGGTGGATCAAGAGTATCAAGTGTAAGACATGTGTATGTGTATATGTGTAAATAGCAAAGGAGATTATGAGACAGAGAAAGAGTATGTATATGTCACAGAACACATTATAGTTGCCATAGAGTCACAATAAAAAATGACCTCCCCTAAATTCATTTGGGAGTTAAAAAAACCACGAATCAATCTGAAGCAGCTACAAAGACTGAAAGAAAATGGGGGCTTCGCACTACCAAACTGGAAGGCATACTACCGAGCAGCAGCTATGGAATGGTTAAGAGACTGGGTTAAATTAGAAAACTCAAGAGTTTTGACTCTGGAAGGAGAAGGATTAGCAATGGGGTGGCATGCATACCTTTGGTATGATAAAGGGAAAATACATGCCAATTTTCATACACATATAATAAGACGGGCGTTGATAAAAGTCTGGAATGAAATAAAGAAAAAGAATTACACAAAACTCCCATTATGGGTATCCCCATTAGAAGCTTTTACATTACCAACTTTGGCAACTACAAGGAAGAAGGTAACATACAGTAAACTACTTACAAAAGAAATGACACTGAAACTAGATGATATGTTAGAAGAACAAGGGATAACACTGTCATGGTGGGATAAAAATATAATACAAACAAGATTTAATATAGATTAAAAAATAGGTTTCTATAATACCACATCAGAATTAGACAAAATTTGGCTCTCGACAAGTGATAAGTTAATTCAAAGAATGTATAAGAAAATATTGAAGGATGGAGAGCAGGAAGAAGAAATGAATGATCCCAAACGGAGATGGGAGAAAGAATTAGGCCACAGATTAGATGAAAACAGCTGGAAAAAAATATGGAAATCAATTAAAATGACGAGAGCAGTTCCACTTAAAGAAAACATATATAAAATGTACTATAAATGGCACTGGACACCAAACAAAATTGCAAAATGTTTCCCAAATGCATCTAATAAGTGCTGGAGATGCAAGAAAAATGCAGGAACATTTATGCATATTTGGTGGAATTGTAAAAAAATTCAAAAATTTTGGAAAAAATTGCAAAAAAAATTAAATAAAATGTTAAAACTAAACATACCTCTTGTACCAGAGATATTTATATTAAACATGACACCCGAGAATGTTAAAAATTATAGTTATACATATAATAACAGCGGCCAGAATATTAATTGCAAAAAGATGGAAAACCTGCGTCATACCCTCTATAAGAGAAATAAAAAATAAAACGCTAGAAATAGTAGAGATGGATAGAGTTAACACGGAGTTAAAACAAAAACCAGAAGATAAGCATTGGGACAGATGGAAACCGGTATATAAATGGTTAGGAATAAAGAGGATTATAATGGATGGGAACTAAGCTAGCCAATACATAGAAAAGAGAAAGATATAAGCGTGAGCACTAATTGATAGAAAGTAAACGAAATGACTTAATGATGTCATGGAATATATGTATTGTGAGATATACTTTGTTTAGATATAATATTTTGAAGATTGTTAAGAAGTGCAAAACTTGTTAAAAAAATCAAATAAAAAGAGTTGGGGGAAAAAAAATGACCTCCCCTTAGGAACTAATGTTCAGAATGGTTGGTAGATCTCACACATATCATATATCACATACCTTCTTCCCATCAGTCATGGATGATCTCCGCAGGCAGCTGGATTGAGGCAGGTCCACGCTGCTGTTACTGTTAGACCCGCAGCAGTGTTCAACATGGCCGACCACCATCTCTTGACCCACCACCTCATGAATGTAGGAATTCGTGGGGTGGCCTTGAAGTTGCTCACCTCATTCTTCCAGGGTCGGGGACAGAGGGTGGTGCTAGGAGACAGGATGTCATCTTGCCATCCTTTGGTGTGCAGGGTCCCTCAAGAGGCAATCCTCTCTCTAATGCTATTTAACATCTATGTGCCCCCTCACCCAGCTAGTGCTGAGTTTTGGACTGGGTTGCCATCAGTACGCTGATGACACCCAGCTATATCTGTTGATGAGATGGACTAATAGCACCCCATCTATTTTGGCCAAAGGGCTGGAGGCTGTGGTTGGGTGGATGAAACAGAGCCGACTGAGACTGAATCCATCAAAGACGGAGGTTCTGTGGCTGGATAGGGGGGATTCAGGGGTTGGGTGTTACCTTCTGGCTCTTGAAAGCTCACCTTTAACACCAGTACCTGGGTGTGATTCTCCTTATCAATGGAGGCCCAGATCACAAATGTTGCCAGGCTGGCGTTTCTCCAACTATGCCAGATCAGGCAACTGGCCCCCTTCCTGTCTCGTCCTGACCTAGCTACAGTAATCCATGCAACGGTCACCTCCAGGCTAGATTATTGTAATTTACTCCACATAGGGCTACCTTTGAAATTGATCTGGAAAATACAACTGGTCCAGAATGCAGCAGCCTGGGTCCTTACAGGGCCCCCTTTGACAGCACATATCCAACTGGTGCTTTGCCAGCTGCACTGGCTCCCGGTTGAATACCGGAGCAGGTTCAAGGTCTTGGTATTAACCTTCAAGGCCCTAAACAGTCTGGGGCCAACGTACCCATGGGACCACCTCTCCCAGTATACCCCCTGGAGAACATTATCCTCTGCAGACCAAAACCTCCTGATGATCCCTGGCCTGAAAGAGATCTGGCCTTTTTGGCCCTGGCGCCGGCCTGGTGGAACTCTCTGCCTAGCAGCATCCATGCCCTGCAGGATTTAATCAACAAAAACAACAACAACCTTTAATGGCATGTCACAGCATCATAAATAGGAAATAGCAACAATAATCATTGACACTTATTAATAGCAGCTCTCCTCTTGACAGCAAAGTACAGAAACTTAGCTACCATTTCCATAGACACTACATGACAATTGGAGAGTAGAGAGAGTACCTTCCACTCATCAGATTGGTTTCCATGATCTCTCAGTAACTTAGTCCAGTTCCGCGGGGCCTGTAAGACAGAGATGTTCTGTCAGGCCTATGGTATTTATTTATTAATGTATTTAGATTTATATCCCACCCTACCCTGCAAGTGGGCTCAGGGCAGCTTAACAACATACAATTCAACAGCAAAACCATACATTTATTGATAAAACAGTTCATTGAAACAACAGCTCAACAATTAAAAGTTAGTCAAGTAATTTCTAACAGCATAGCAATAATTTCTTCTTCTTCTAATGTCTGCTGGGTGGGGTGCACTCTGCGTAGGCCGATCACTCAGACTACACACACCCAGATGTAAATAAAGCCATGGGCACTTGAGCAGGGGAGGCCGATGTTATTTGAAGTCCGCCGCCTCAACCAAAGGCCTGGTGGAACAGCTCCATTTTGCAGGCCCTGTGAAACTGCAGTAAGTCCCACAGGGCCCTGATCTCAGCCAGGAGCATGTTTTGCGAGACTGGGGCCAGGGCTGAAAAAGCCCTGGCCCTAGCTGAGGTAAGGCAGACATCATTCTGGCCAGAGAATGCATGGATCACTGTCACCAAGTCATGGGAGGAGAGGTAGGGAACCAGTTGGTTTCCAATGCCACCTGAACTAGTTGTGATTTGTACTGTATTGTTTTAGTCATTTTGATTGTTTAACTGTTTTAACCGAATTTAATTTATTATTAATTGATTAGTATATGTATTTATTGAATGTTGTGCACCACCCTGAGCCCTTCAGAGGAGAGTGGTCTACAAATAAAATAAATACAATAAAAATAAAACAAATCAATATAGGTCTTTATGCCCTGTATTCCAAGAAAGTACAAGAAGAAAAGGCACGGGGGCTGATGTGGGGAGAGCAAGTCACTTGCTGATTATTTGCAAAACATTACTGCTGGACATCAGCCATCTTAGGAGGTCATTTTCAGGGGCATCCTTGCGGCTCCAAGAATCATGATAGCCAATTTGGGCTGCATCTTCCTTGGCTTTGGTACCACTGCTAGCCCAAGCACCTGGGCCAGTCTCTTCAGCCTGAAGAAACTCCATGGATGTGAATATCACATCTGAGTCAACAAGTCCACTTCATGAAACAAGAGGCTGTCTAGGATGTGTCTACATTATTATAGATGCCTCTGGGAAATCCAATCACTTTGGGCATTGTTTCTATTGTGTCAGAAGCAATCCTTCCAGTACTGTTGAGCATCATGCATGCTGCTTCAGACTTGGCAGACAGATGATGCAGAATGAAAAGGTGTCAGGTGCTTCCAGCCGGGGATGGAGTGTGATGAAGAAAAGAGGGGGATCGCCATAGGAATTAGAGCTGGGGCCAGAGGTGGCCTGTGGGATCTAGGTATTGGTCATCCCTATCCCAAGGCATGCGAGTTTCAAGAGACCTGTAAAGCAGGATGGAAAGGCATCAGCAGAGCAGGAAGTCAGGTATGTTACACAACAAAATACCAAGGAATTGAGTGAACCCAGGGCCAAAATAGCAGGGCGGGGATTTGATATGGACGAGAGGCATTTTATAGCTATTAGGAGGAAGGGTTTGTGTTGAAATAGCAGAAAAGGGTCAAGAACGAGGGGTGCAAGCAGTGCTGCATGAAGGCTTCCAGATGGGAACTAACCCACTTTTTGTGAATGCTGAACTCTTCACAAAATTTTCAAAGCAAAAAATATCCCTATGTACCAGACCCGTATGGGGTTGAAGTTCCTTAATGTGTTTTATTACAAATGCTCTATAATAAGGTAATTACAGTGGAAATAATAAATGTGTCAGTCCTTCAAGAAATATTTTTACTTAGCACATGGGGGAAAGGAGCCTGGGCCATTGTTTTTCGAGTGTGCGAGTGTTACTGTACATATTAATTAACTGAGTAAAAAGCTTCACCACCCCGTGGCATCTACATTATTTATGAATGTCTCAGGGCGGCAGTAACTTATGCACTCTCCTGCTCAATTCATCGTTGTTTTTTATTTAACTTTGTTTTCTCCTTTAGACTCGCTGTACCATGCATGCCTTTTGCCAGACTGAAGCTGAAATGCTACCTTGCCTTGTACAGCTACCTGCCTTGTACAGCTACATTAAGCTGGGTATCAAAATGAAAAATCCAATGAGATATTTTTAAAAGAGTTGTGGTGGGGGTGTTGGAGAATAGAGCCCAGGATGCTCTTCAGACTCCATAAAGTAAACACTGTCCACTGGAACATGAAAAACAAAACAATGAACCATTCAATTATCTCCAGGAATCACCAAACTATCACAAAAGATTTGCTGTCACAAATAGGAGCATGCAGCACTTAGCATTCCAAGGAATTCTAAAACAGTACTGCAGCATCCCAGCCATGCTTCTTTGTGTGTGGCAGCAGTAGGAAGTCGAGTGTTGCTAAATAAGAGGGCCTTTAGAACATCACCTACTTTTTATGGTAGAATACGGTAGGATTGCCCCATTTAAGGAACAGCACCTGTAGCTGTAGATTTGATTGAGGATCCAAGGACTGGACAGTGGTACTCACTCCATGAGCTGCAGAATCACATTTGTATGACTCCTTTATGCTGCCCCACCAAATACACACATGCAATAATATAAAATATAGCCATTAAAAGGTTATAGTTATATATTTAATATTAAATTATCAGAGTACCTCTGCTCATGCATGATTTTCTTTCCTCGCCACTTTTTTTTTTAGGAAAGTTTTTTTATTTTTTAACTACATTAACAAGGACATACATACATAGAAACATACATCACACCTTCTAAACATAAAAATGGGGGTACATTGTGCTTACATGTCGTTTATTGCCACTTTTCTGTTACATATAGCTTCTACCTCATACTAAGCAAAGATTGTTTTGCAACAACAATAATGAAATTTAGTCTCTTCATGTCTTCTTCTTTTCTTTTTGGTTATGCATCTTGTCCTGTTTAAGTAAGAATATAATGCTTATACCATTCATGGAATCTCTGCCAAGTATTTTCAAATTACTCATCCAAGTGGCCTTTCAAGGTTAATGTTTGTCCATTTCTGCGGCTTCCAGAATTTTATTAATAAGTTCTTCCTTACTTGGAATCTCTTGGCACCTCCAATATTTAGCGTATAAGAATCATCACTTTTAAGACTATCAGGAAAAATGTTCAGTAAATATACTTCAGGAGTAAAAGGTACATTACATTTCAAAATCTTTTTGTTTGATACATGTATCCATGCCCAATATTTTTTTGCTCCATCACATAACCACCACATGTGCTAAAATGACCCTGTTTTCTTCTCACATTTCCAACACTTATCTGAGTATTTATTGTAAAATTTAGCTAACTTTTCAGGCATTATATACCATCAATAAAACATCTTATATATATTTTCTTTATATGCAATGGATTTTGTAATCTTAATGTTTTTTCCCCCCAGAGTTTGTCCTACTGATCTAATTGTATAGTATGACCCACATTCTGTGCCCATGAAACCATCACATTTTTAACAGTCTCCTTGCCACTTTTGAACCTTACCCATTCCTTGGGCATCCGGAGTGAGGGGGAAGGGCTTCCCTTTCTGCCTTCCCCCTCTCTTCTCAGCATGAGGCACAATAGCTCAGATGAGGCAGTGAGACTGCCAAGACACCTGGAGGAGAACAAGCTGGCTGTGGAAAGGAGGAATGAAGTCCTCTACTGTAGCCAGCTTGCTCTTACCTGGGGTGACCGCCATGGTGATTGTTTTACTCTCTCTTCTCTGTGGCCATCTTGCTTTCCTCCCAACAGATGCCCAGGTGCTCAGATGAAAACACAAAGGCTACAGAGAAGCAGGAAGGATTCTTGGAGATGATGGGCCCTTCTACCCCTGGCACAAGGCCCAATGCTCAGGGAGTCTTGCAACTTACCTGTGCTCCAGTCTCTCCAGCATTTTGAGGTAGGAACCATCTACCCGCCACAAGCCCTATCAGGCAATGGTTTCACCCACTTTCCTGGAAAATGAAACAGGTGCCACATTTAGGGAACAGTGCTCAGAAGAGCCACAGGCATGGCAAAGAACCACATGTGGCTCCTGAGCCACTGAGTATGACTGGGTTAGACAATTATTATTATTATTATTATTATTAGTAGTAGTAGTAGTAGTAGTAGTAGTAGTAGTAGTAGTATACCCCACCCTCCCCGCCTAAGCAGGCTCAGGGTGGCTTACATAAAATTGTTAAAACACAATTTTAAAACACATAAAATCTAAAGTGCAATGCATCCATACATACATTCCTATGTGACAACAATCATAACTCAGGAGTCAGTTAGTAGATGACACAGACAGTATTTAGATGATGAACATCATCTCAGGCTCCAAGTTATGTCAGGATGTTAAATGTGGTCAAATGCCTGATAGAGGAGCTCTGTCTTTCAGGCCCTGAGGAATTGAAGTAAGTTCTGCAGGGCCCTAGTGTCCTCAGGGAGCTCAGTCCACCAGTGTGGAGCTGCCATGGAGAAGGCCCTAGCCCTGGTGATGGCCAGTCTGGCCTCTTTAGGGCCAGGGAACACTAGGAGGTTTTGTGTCCCTGAACTCAGTGCTCTCTGGAGAACATATGGGGAAACGTGATCCCTAGGTATGCTGGTCCCTGACCATAAAGGGCTTTATAGGTAAGAACCAGCACCTTGAAGTGAATTCGGTATGCTATAGGCAGCCAGTGCAATGCTTTCAGTGCAGGCTGGATGTGTTCTCGCAGAGAGACCCAACAACAGCCTGGTTGCCACATTCTGCACTACCCGCAGCTTCCGAATTTGGGACAAGGGCAGCCCCGTGTAGAGAGCATTACAGTAGTCTAATCTCGAGGTGACCATTGCGTGGATTACCATTGCCAAGTTGCTACATTTGAGGAAGGGAACCAACTACCTAATCAGCTGACGAAGGTAAAAGGCTGGCTTGGCAGTGGCTGCTACCTGGGCCTCCATCGTTAAGGAGGCATCCAGGAGTACTCCAAAACTCCTAACCTCCAGTGCTGGCACCAAAGGTGCCCCATCAAAGGTCGGGAGATCCCTAACCCTGGACCGCTGCAACTTAGACACAGAACCTCCATCTTCGGCGGACTCAGTCTAATCCAAGCAGCCACAACTTGTAACTCCAGGTCCAGATCTTCCAGCCCAGAGTCTGACTGGCTGCCCAACAACAGATACAGCTGGGTGTCATCAGCATACTGGTGACAACCCAGTCCATAGCTCTGAGCTATTTGGGAAAGGGGGTGCATATAGATTTAAATAACATAGGGGATAGAACTGGTTCCTTGCCCAGATAGCTTGGAACTATCCCTAAGTGCCACCCTTTGTCCCCAGCCCTGGATGAAGGAGGCAAGCCATTGTAAGATGAGCCCAAGGACTCCAGTGTTGGTGAGGCTGTGGATCAGTAAGTGATGGTCGACCATGTCAAACACAGCCGACAGGTCTAACAACACCAATACCACCATCCCACCTCAATCCATATGTCTTCGGAAATCATCTGTGAGGGCAACCAGTACTGCCTCCGTGCCATGGCCCAGACAAAAGCTGGACTGGGAGGGATACAATATGGAAGTGTCATTTAGAAAACTCTGTAACTGACTTGCCACTGCCCTCTCAATTATCTTGCCCGAGCAGGGAAAGTTGGAAACCGGCCAGTAGTTAGCCAATTCTGCCAGGTCCAAGGATGATTTTTAAAAGAGAGGGCAGGCCACCGCTTCCTTTAAGAGCCCTCGGGAATGTTCCTTCAGAAAGGGACTTGTTGATTATCTCCCGTAGGGGGCCTCAGAACTCATCATGGCAGGTGGTAGGGCGTACAGTTATGAGTATTCTGTCAACTTCCTCTAGGCTGAGCTGATTGAACTGATCCATAACTAGACTAGAAGACATGCATGGAGCCTCAAGTTCACTCACTGTCTGTGGTAGGAAGGTCACGGCAGAGCGACAGGACGTTATCTGCGAAAAAGCTCACAAAAGCCTCACCGCTGGTATCCAATTCTCTAACATTTGGTCTGCTCTGAGATGGAGTTGAGATAGTGAGATGATGCAATGGAGTTGAGATAGTGAGATGATGCAATGGAGTTGAGATAGTGAGATGATGAATATGAAGGCAAATGATACTGGGCTGGAGCAAGGATGGGCTCCAGGGTAGGTGCATCTAGGGTTCATGGGGTGAGAGGTTTCATGAGCTAGGGTAGAGCCTGGAGATTTCCTAGAATTACAGTTAATGCCATTAAACCCTGCTGAGGTCCCTCCCCTCCCCAAAACCCATCCTCCCCAGGATCCCACCTGATGCAATGGAGTTGAGATAGTGAGATGATGCAATGGAGTTGAGATAGTGAGATGATGCAATGGAGTTGAGATAGTGAGATGATGCAATGGAGTTGAGATAGTGAGATGATGCAATGGAGTTGAGATAGTGAGATGATGCAATGGAGTTGAGATAGTGAGATGATGCAATGGAGTTGAGATAGTGAGATGATGCAATGGAGTTGAGATAGTGAGATGATGCAATGGAGTTGAGATAGTGAGATGATGCAATGGAGTTGAGATAGTGAGATGATGAATATGAAGGCAAATGATACTGGGCTGGAGCAAGGATGGGCTCCAGGGTAGGTGCATCTAGGGTTCATGGGGTGAGAGGTTTCATGAGCTAGGGTAGAGCCTGGAGATTTCCTATAATTACAGTTAATGCCATTAAACCCTGCTGAGGTCCCTCCCCTCCCCAAAACCCATCCTCCCCAGGATCCCACCTCAAATTGCCAGGAATTTCCCAGCCCAAAGTTGGCAATGCTAGTTAGAGGGTTTCATGTGATTGGGTCCTTGCATGAGGCTGACTAATTGCTACAATTTTGACAAATTGCTAAAGCACTGCTGGCAACACACTGACACCATTTCTAGTTGCACTGGACGTGCTGCTAGCATGTCAGGACACTGACATCTGCCCCCCATTCCCTCCATTTTCTCCCACTACCCAGCTGAGCAGCAACAGGAACATCCCCTGTGGGTGGAAGTTCTCCCATCACCTGCAGGCATATCACCCCCGTCTTTGGGGAAATTGCATTCTAGAGGCCTAAATAAGCCTATGAAAGTGCAGACTCAGCTGGTCAGGGATGCAAAACTGTTTCTATTAGACACAATGTTTGCCCTCTGAGAAATGTGATGCAGTACTAGTGTCTTGCTCACGAGTCAGCCTGAAGCATCTGCTGAATCAACGTCTTGAGTTCTTTGCAACTAATAGGATCCAACTGAATTACAAAAAGTAAAAAAATCTTGGTTTCTCAAGAACGTGGAAACTGTACAAATGGGAAATAAACAGAAATAGAACAGAATAGGTTAAACATTTTAAATACTTAGGTATACATTTCCAATAAAGTGCCTCTTGGACTACTCACTAAGTCAGCAATAAATCTGGCTAACATCAGTGCCCTGGCTATTACTCACTTTTTCTATAACAAAGGTAACCAATTTGTACCTGCTGCACTAAAGGTCTTTAATGCCAAAGTGGGTCCACAACTGCTATATGGTATCCCACTTTGGACTGGTGCATTTGATCATTCTTTGAAACGTATTCAGTCCAAATTCATTTGTAAAATCTTTGGAATGCCACATTGTGTGCCTTATGCAGCGCTCTGTTTGGAAACTGGACAAGCTTTAGTTGAAACCAGGGCATGGCTCGCAACTATCAAATACTGGCTGTGACTACATTATAACTCTGATCCCTCTGGTTTTATTTATCAAATGCTCAATATCTGAATCATCTAACTGGTTAGCTTGCATTGAAAAGAAAATTAGTGCTATTGTTTTATCCCTGGACTCCCTATCTATGCTCTCCCAATCGGATACATTATATGGGATTTCATTAAATGCAGAATTTTGAACATTGAATCACAAAATCTCTGTAATGCGGCCCTTGCTTGCTCTCCCTTGAGCTTGGAGATTCCACTAAAAGCAGGCCATATAGCTCCATATTTCTCCTTTTTAAATACTTTTTATTGGGTTTTCACAATAATGCACATATCTACAACAAAATTTAAATACACATCCAATTAATTCCCTATACTTCAGATATATTCTAAACAGCAACATGCCAACCAAGCCTACATAAATTTTTCTTCTGAACAATCACTGGATAAGAAAACTTTCAAGTACACACATCCAATAATAATATTTTTAAGATTCACCTCGCTTCTTTATGAATTTCTGATCTCTATAAATATTAAGTCAACCATCTTTCACAATCCACATTGTTCCCTCAAGACAAGATGCTAGAGAAATTCCCATTAATTCCAACATCCAATACATTTTCTATAACAAACATAGATCATATATTATTTTGGTTTATTTTTATTTTATTATTTTTATGGTTATTTCAAAATTTTCATTGTCTACCTCCCTACTATTCAAGTCAGGATTGTCTTCAAACAAAACTACTATAGCACCTGTAATTAAATTTACCTTGGGCATGTAGTAGAATCAGTATATTCCCCATTCACTTCTTAGGTGTTTTCCCTTCATAAATTTCCATTATAGTTTACCACCATACATACACACTTTTCTCTTCAGCAAATATATCTGTTCACATACCTAATTTTCCCTCCCACATTTAAATGATTTTAGCACTTTACTGCCTTCTCTAACATTACTATCTCTTTCCTACCAACACACTTTCATTTACATCCCCTCACTCTTACCACTATTTTCTATACATTAACAACACAATAATCAGTTCATTCCAATTTACACACTTTCAAAAAGAAAAGAAAAAGAAAAAAAGACAATATAAAAAGCAAACAAGGAAAATTTAGTGAACATTTTTACCTTACTCAAATCAATTCATACCACCACCCACGAGCACTTATCACTATATTCTATAAACAAACATTAAGTTACTCTGGTCTTTTCAATCCATTTTTACACATACAGGCAAAGGGAAAAAATATATAGCAATTTCATATAATTTAATTTGCCTTCTATAAGTCTGTAACTTTTTTTCCCGTAGTAACATGTCTATGTGGTTTTTCCCTTTGCACAAGTGATAATTCATTTTCAGTCTCTCCTTCTCTTTAGGCAAAAATCTTTGCACCTTTCCTTTTTCTTTTATCTTCTCCCTCTTCAATTGGCTCCTTTTAGTTGCTTTCTTATTTTGCCTTGAGGTCAGTAAACGTAGCAACTCTGTACCTTCCTTTTCTTGCTGACACCCAAGAATCTTCTCTGAGCTCTGTACACATTGTTCCAAATTTTCAGTCACCATAGGGGTTTCATGTAAATTTGCAAATGCTAGTTCAATACCCTTTTGTATTCCTTCCTTTAAGACCTTTAGAAACTGTTCCACCTACATTTTTCCCACCAACATATTTTTGTCCATTTCCTCCTCCATATCATTTCCCCCTACAAGCGCCATTTTCACACAAACTCATTCAAGTTTCAAAACTTAATAACAATCAATAGGTCTCTCAAACCCTTTCAGTATCGATTATAAATCCTGTTCCAAGAGAACAACAAATGTTGCCCCGAAAGAAGGGGGGGGAAATAACACTTAGCTCCTTCTCTCTCCATTCCTGGCCGCTTTGTTTTTTCTTTTTGCGCCATTCAGTTCGGGGTATCTGCAAACCTTCTTTCTTTAAACTTGAAGATGCATGTGCTTACAGTTCTGTATTTTGAAGTTTCCATTATTTTGCTTCGTTGCTGTATTTATAATCCATACGAATTTAAGTATAAGTAAAAAAACCCGGAAGGCAGCAGCTATGGCCATGTTCCCCTTCACAAAACCGCTTCTGCTTCAGGGCAAGAAGTGGACACTCCCCGCATTGTCAGTCACGGGAGGGGCCACAGCAAAGCCCCCTGCTCCAGATCTCTCTCCGGGAGATATGGCGAGGCTTTCCAGGGAGCCGGGAGGCCCCAAAAGAAGCGGAGAGGAATTGGGCATCTCGGAGTGTTCCGAGCCCCGCCTGTCGCCGCACCTTGCCCAGCTCCATATCTCCATGCCCTTCAAATTCCACAACAACACGGAGCTTTTGCCAGATTTAATATTATGCCATCTGCAATCCTATATGGAAGATTTCAAATGTACCATATTCAGCTAGATATTGTCCTTGTAAGTTAAGTTGCATTAAAACAATTTCATACATCCTTTTTTCTTGTCCTTTTTATGTAGAAATTCCTACTAAATATCTAAACCCTGTTTTGGCAAATAAGACAGGATTCTCTGATCACATTAAGGTTCATTTTATCCTGAATGTCTCCTCTCCGGATATAATTGAGAAGGTGGCTATATTTTTGCAATGCACTATAAAGTTGTGCTGTGATAAGATATAAAGAGTCAATTTGATGGTATATTTACCCAGTTGTAATCTAAAAGCAATCTATATTCTATGTTCCATCTTATCTATTTTATATGCCAATAAAGAACTGATTGATTGATTGATTGGTTGGTTGATTGAGAAATGAGTTACTGAAAAATTTGGTCCTGGTTCGCTGTGGACAAGTATCCTTATTGTGATTTTTCACAAATTGGTCTAGTGCCTTCACAGTTGGAGCCCAGAGACCTAAAATTATTAACAGCAATGTAATTTTTAGTCTTTTGGGTTTGGAAGAAAATAAAAGTTGGTTGTACTCTCTTGGGAATTGTGGAAATGTGATTCCATCTCTCTCTCTCTCTCTCTCTCTCTCTGCTATTCCTTTCGAGTCTCTCTCTCTCTCTCTCTCTCTCTCTCTCTCTCTCTCTCTCTGTACTTTAAACAGGCATACGATCTCAGCAGCTGCAACTCTGGTAAGATGTGCCAGTGCAGAATTATTTATGCCCTATGTTTTCTTCTACAATAAACTTCTCCAACTGATATGGCTTGTTGTGGCTTTTCACCCCTTCTTTTCCCCAAGGAAATTGGCCTTTTGGCCTACCAGAATATAATTAAGCATATCGTGTTGTTTTGTTCTTCTTTGTGTGTCATAACAGACTAGCGGAGAAGATCTGACATCTAAACACAATTATCCTGAGCAGCACACACGCAAAACAACCACAGCTGTAGTCAACACTCTTGAAAACTGCTTCTCTCCTAGGCAGCAAGGCAATTAGGTTTTCTAATTTTCGCTGCTTCCTTGAGATTCTTTGTCTTGTCGAGACCACAGCCAGGAAACTAAGGGAGTGTTAGATGCTGCCAAATGACCTAGCAAAAGTCAGAAGCTATTTGTGACTGGCACCAAGCATCATGTTTCTGATGGCATTGCCCAGGATCTTAAGAGCTGGGACTATTCCACTGGGACCCCATTAACAGACTGATGCCAGCAAAGTTTTGTTTCAAGGAGAAGAACAAGGTGGCTCTTGGAGAATGAGTATGTCTTCATGAAAAGATTTGCTGAGCATTCTCCCAATTTCACATTAAGTCCCTGCAATATATGTAGCAGGACCATCTAGAAAGTCCTTAAATACTTCACAAGGGGTGAATATTGATGTTTATTCTTCAAAAATGTTGCTGTAGATGTACTTCCCTGCATTGAGGTCAAGTTTTTAAAAAATCACAAAGATTCCTGGTCTCTTTTTCTCCATGGTCAGTTATGGAAGCTACCAGCAGTGACCAAGAAGAGAAACTTACGAGCTACTTGTTACACATTTACTTAAAAAAATTGTGTGCTGCTTGTCTCACATTCAATCATCCTGAAGCAAAGAGCCATTCTGTAAACAGAACAGCCTTTGATTATGGAACCTCACATGGACAGAGGTGAGAATTAAGAGAGGATCCAGTACTTGCTCCATGTTTAATAATGTTTTTCCCCTCATTTACATGCCCAGTTGATCCAAGAGCCAAGAAACACTACCCTGGGGGAGAAGGGGTGTAACAAGATCACAGCCCTGTGCCAGGGCTGAGAAAAGAACTAAGTGGGGCAGCAACCACAAGAGTTGCACCATCAGAAGTGAAGCCCACCAGTATTAGTTCCTTGTTGAGCAGAGGATTTCTCAAGGGTAAAGACCTCTTCAACAGGAAGGGCTTACTTGAGAGGAGGAACAGGGAAACAGAAACTAGGAGCAGCCAGTGTTACCCAAATCAGTTTATACATGTCAGGTCTGTAATGTACAAAGGCATCCCTTGCTAGCACAGAACAAAGAAATGTATTTTGGGTGCTTCGATACTTAGCCTGTGTATACCAAGGTCTACATTCGGATCAACAATTGTAAAAACTATGGTGGAAAGACTCTTAAACAGAAGGTACTTTTATTTTATAAACAGAAGCGAAACCAAATTCATTTATGCAATACAGTACAGCAAAATGAAAGTTACAGGATGGAAAAACACGAAAACAGCAAATAAAGCACAAAAACCTTTCCCTAGAGAACCTGCCTGCCTACAAGGGGGAACGAACCTATTAAAAATCCAAGGAAACAAGAAGAGAAGCTAGAAAAGAAGGGGGGATGTCCTCCCAGCCAAGAGACTGCTTGAGAAGCTGAAACCCTCCAGGTGGGGGAAGAAAATGAAGCGGCAGCTCTGTGGAGGGAAGAGTTGAGATGGGAGAGATGAGGGGGCAACCATAAGTCTGGGGTAACAGAATTAGGTGTGTCCACTCGGTATATACCGAGCCAAATAAATACCCGAAAAATATCCTATCAGTATTTTCCAGGTATTTATTCATCCAAATACAGATTAGAAAATCTGATTCAGCTACTGAAATAGCCATGCCCAAATAAAAGTTGACATTATTCGGGTTTTATTTGGGCACAGTCAGAAAGATTTGAAAGAGACCATGGTCTCTTTAAATGCCTTCACTTGCCGATTCATGCCACCATGGTGGTGTGACTCAGCTAGTGAAAGCATTTAAAGTTTAAACTTTTTATACCTTTTTGCCTAGGATGAGGAGGGGAAAGGACGTTGGCAACAGAATGTGGGAATAATAAAAATGTAATCTTTTGAGGATGAGCCAGCCTGAAAGGAAGTCCTTTGTCTGTGTGGCAGAAGGTAGTTTTCCTTTTGTGCAAGGGAAGTATCAAAAATGTTTCCTTGAGGAGACTGGGAAGTTAGATTTATGACCAGATTCACTTGTTATGATTTGAGGAAGGGCTGGAGCCTTCCTGTCCATTCACTTGGATACAAGGGAAATTGCTGGAATCAGCATTTTGCTTATTGTTCTAGAAATTTGGGTCATTAGTTGAGATCAAATTATCTTGGGGGAGGCTCCAGGGTCCTTGGGGGAAGTGGTCCTTGACTGAATCCCTCTTAGTGTCAGAGTCCCACAACAAACAGGCTCAACAACGTTCCTTCCAGAAGGATCAAGTTTATTGAGTACAGTAGAAGCAGGTCATCTTTGCATACAGTTTCTGTGTAAAGGCTAACCCCACAGGCAGGAAGGGGGAAGATATACTGTGTTTGAAGTGAGACCCTCTGATGGGAGCAAGCCAATCAGAGGTGCAAGCCTTGCACACTCAAAGTAACGACTACAAGTTCGCAGGGAGGCGAAAGCTTGAAGCATCAAGGTCAGGCTACCAAATAAGGCATAGTGAGAAAAGGCAAGTTAACATTCCAGGGCAATAAGATGATCCCTCTACCAACTCCCTTCCCAAACCAACCATGGCAGCATAGCTGACTTTCTGCCCCTCTGAAGCCCCCCCCCCACCTGGTTTGTTAGGGTACAGCTTATGAAACGCACATTGCAATTTAGGGGCATGGACATGACAGTGATCAACCCATTCATTATGCGAAGGATCAAAGTCCTTCCACTGCACCAAATAGAAAAGTCACCCTCGTTTCAGTTTGGAGTTCAAGATGCGGGCAATCTATCTATCTATCCTTGGATTTATATCCCGCCCTACCCTGAAGGCTCAGGGCAGTTGACAAGGGCACAATGTGCCAAGATTATAACAATAAAAACACAAGTATAAAACAGTAAAATACAGTAAAATACAATAACAAATTTACAATACAAATTTAAACAAAGATGGGTAGATCTTAAACCCAACGGTACTTCCTGAAATCTATTATCCACTTCATGCCAGGGGCGCCTCGCCCCCCAGTGGGATCCAGACAATCGTGGTGATAGTACGACAGTGCATAGAAGGCAATGGTGGAGTAGTAGTGCCGGCGGCTCTTACTCAAAGGCCTCCTACTCAAAGGCTTCTACTCAAAGGCAATCTCGTGATGGAGTTCACCATTCACTATTAGTGGAGGTGGGGCTGGAGGATGGGGTCTCTAGGCATTCGGTCCAGGATCCCACTTCAGCAAACTGAAATTAAAAATGGGATGTATCCCTTTAAGTGTTTTTGGTAACTCCAGTTAAACAGTCACATCATTAATTTTCCTCAACACTTTAAAGAGCCCCACGTATTTCCAACCCAGTTTCCTGCATGGTTGGAGTCCTTTCAAGTTTTTGTGGACAAATATACTGAGTCACCAGGTTGGATGTCCCATCCCGGAGCCCTCCCCTTGTCGGCCTGAGTTTTATAATCTGCTTTGTCTTTCTCAAGAGTCTTTTGGATAGCAGGCCAATGCTCCCTGAGGCCTTGCCACCAAGTATTCAGGTCCCCAGGGGGAAGGTCGGGGGTTCCCACCGTGGGTAGAGGGGCTCCTTCATACCCATACACTGCTTTGAAAGGAGACACCCCCGTGGAGAATGGGTGGCACTCTTTGAATTTGACACTTAGGGTGGGATTTTGTGTGACTGAAAAAGGAGCTGTCCTGCATTCCTCTCCTACTTTGGCATGACTCACTGCCCTTTCATACCAGTGTAATTCAGGCTTCCATCAATCACTGAGGTGTAAAAAGGTAAAGGTAAAGGTTTTCCCGTGTACATGTGTACAAAAGGGGGAATGAACAATGACCAAACCGAGGGTCCCCAGGGGGTTAAGAGTCTCAGGGGCATCACCAGGGAAGGAGGATAAAAGGCTCCAGCTGAAGGAAGTAGGGAAGCAGCCAACTGAAGCATGGGAGAGAGCTGTGGACAGGCAGTCTTGGCGGCATTACAGACAAGACAGTACCATACCTCTTGCAGAGTCATGCCCTCCAGGGCCCCCAGGAGGAACTTTTCACACCTGACTTAGACAGATGGGCTGTCCTTTGGCTTAATCCTGGAAGAAGGGTGCAGCAGACAGGACAGGAGCAGCAGGATCTGGGAGAAGGACCCAGACAAAGAAAGCTGCCCTGGTAGTGTGGTATAAACAGGTGGAGGTGAGGAGGTGTGAGCTGGCTGAGCCACAGGGCCACTTCTTGAGTTGGCAATGTAAAGGAATCCAGCCATCAAAGAAGAATCTTCTCAATTCTTCTGTACTGTTTCTTCTTTGACAACATGAGAAATGGCCCTTCCACAGGGGGAGGCACTCCTGACCCTGGGGGATTCAGGGATCCATATTTTCCAAAGGATTGAGACAACAACAATTATTTCCATTTGCTGGCATGCATTCTATGTGCCATCTCCTTAATCTTCCACAGTCAATTTCTCTCTGGTCATTTTTGCCGTCTAATGTAAGTACAAAGTGTAGACAATTTCACCACCCCTTATTCAAGACATGCCTTCTAAGCCATGAGGCACAAGAAGGAACTGTGCATTATGTGACTGGCTGGATCATTCTCTTTTTCATTCCAAAAATATATGCTAATCATTATTACCTCTAGTTTTCAGATATTGGCTTGGATTTTGATGAAAATGTCCACAGATGGAAGGACTTCTGTTAGGGGGATTTTACTTCTCTGGCCTGCCCACCCCCCACTCTTGCTACAGCCCCAAATGCCTCCCCAAATGTGCTTCTGGGCGAAAGGGGACTGCTGCAAAAGCGTGTTGGGGGTCTGCCACAGAAGGGGGAATCAGCATATCAGTAAAAAAAACCCTGCATGAAAATGGTTGGCAGGATCCATTGTGAACAAGCATAGCTCCAGTGACCTTCCTAGGAAATTTCAGATTATCACTGTTTTAAAAAACCTAGAATGATAATGGGCTAGTAAGAATAACAATGGCCAGTGACATCTTCTGCACAATCAATGGAGAAATGTAGTTGTGATATATTATTCCTCTCCCACTACTTGATCAGGGATTAGAAGGATTTTAGCTTGATCAACAGGGTAGTTCTTATCAGGAATTCTGCCCTATTCTTTTCAGGGATCTTGCTATGCAAAAAAATCTTTCAGCCTAATTTTGGCATTCTTCTTTGCTTTGACTTGTCTTGGACCCATTCCAGGTCATGCTTGTTGGAATTAGTATTGAGGCATTAATAGTGAGGCAATTAAGGGATGGAGAAAGAAATGAGGATCTAACAGATGCAGGAGGCAAATTACAGAACTGGGGGGTGATCATCATTGCAGGCATTATATAGTAGCTCTTTTTAGAGCAAGTGAACCGTTATTTTGAACTTCCTCCAAGAAAAGCTAATCACTCAAAATGCACTGAGACCTACACAATGAAATATATAACTTGCATCATGCACCTGTTAAGAGTCTTGTCCCCCCCCCATGTTTTGTAGACGTGCCCCTGTGATGTGTTGAAAGCAGAGAACTCATTCAGTAGATTGGGAACCACACGTGGCTCTTTGACATGCTCCTGTAGCTCTTCTGAACAAAATTCTGAATGTGGCACCACCACGTTCCAAGAAAAGTAGATCAGGCCATACCCAGTGGGACTTTTGGTTGGCAGATGATTGCTACCTTGAAATATCCAACATCGGGAGGTCGAAAGGACAGGTAAACAGTGAGCTTCCCTGATCAGTGGGACTTATTCCAGGGATGGAAGTAAAGAGCCTTTTCCCTTCCCTTCTCTGCAGCTTAGGGGTCCCCTGCTGCTGCCTAGTACAGCAGTAAGGAAAACAGGAATTAAAAGTGCCATGCAGCACCTCCAGTCATGTAACAGGAAGTGGCATCACACATCACCACAAAGCTTTAGCAATCACCCCCAAGTTCTATGATATGTAGTAACGTGCGACACCACAGCATCATGTACCACCTAGTTCCACCTCCAAAAGCTCTCAGGGGTTGCTTGCATAGGTAAAACCAACACTATAAACCACCACCAGAAAAAGAAAAGGCTGGCTACAGTAATAAAATAAGAACACAAGAAGATCTCTGCTGGATCAGACCAATGGTCCATCTGGTCCAGCATCCTGTCTCACACAGTGGCCAACCAGTTCCTTTGAATGGCCAACAACAGGGCACAGAGGCCGAGGCCTTCCCCTGATGTTGCCTTCTGGCTCTGGGATTCAGGGATTAGTGCCTCTGAATGCAGAGGTTCCCATCAGGCACCATGGCTAGTAGCCATTGATAGACATGTCCTCTATGAATCTATCTAATCCCTCTTTAAAACTGTTTATTCCTGTGGCCATCACTACATCCTCTGGCAACGAATTCCACATTTTAATCACTCTCTGCATAAAGACGTATTTCCTTTTGTCCGTCCTGAGCCTACTGTCCATCAGTTTCATTGGATGCCTTCGAGTTCTAGTATTTTGGGAAAGGGAGAAACATTTCTCTTTGTCAACTCACTCCATCTCATGCATAATTTTATAAACCTCTATCATGTGCCCCCTTATTTGCCTCTTTTCTAAACTGAGAAGTCCCAGACTCTTCAGCCTTTCCTCATAGGGAAGGTGCTCCAACATCCTAATCATCTTGGTTGTCCTCCTCTGGATTTTTTCCAGCTCCATTGTCTACATGCTTGTTTGCTTTCTCAAAGAACTCCAAAAGGTTGCTGAGGCAGGACTTCCCTTTGCAGAAGCTATGCTGATTTTTCCTCAAAAGTATTTGTCCCTCTATGCGCCTAACAATTCTATCTTTGATTACAGTTTCTACTAATTTGCCTGGGAGAAAAATTAGGCTGACTTGCCTGTAATTTCCTGGTTCCCCTCTGGATCCCATTTTAAAAATTGGTGTCACATTTGCTACTCTCCAGTCTTCTGGTACAGTGGCTGAATTTAGTGGTAGGTTACATATACAGGGTAGTAGATCAACTATCTCACATCTGAGTTCCTTACGAACGCTTGGGTGTATGTCAGCAGAACCTGGAGACTTATCGGTTTTTAATTTTCCCAGGAGGTCTAGAATGTCATCTCTGGTCACCTCAATTTGGCTCAGTTCTTCAGACTCCCTTCCTGAAAATAGGGGCTGTAGCAGGGGTACGTGCCTCACACTTTTGAGCTTCTCTGCCATCTGCCATTTTCCTTCAGCAATCCCTTTATTCCTTGGTCATCCAAAGGCCCCACTGCTTATCTGACTGGTTTCTTGCTCCGGATATATTTTTGAAAATATTGTTTGTCTTGATGCTTTTAGCAACCTGCTCCTCAAGATCTCTTTTTGCGCGCCTAATTATTGACTTGCATTTCTTTTGCCAGAGCCTGTGGTCTCTCCTGTTCAATTCATTGAGGCAGACTTTCCACGTTTTAAAAGAAGCCTCTTTATTTTTTATAGCTTCCTTGACTTGTGTTGTTAACCATAAAAGCTTTCTTTTAGGCTTGGCAGTGCCTTTCTTCACCTGTGGAATGCATTGTATTTGGGCTTTGGTTAATGTGGGTTTAAAACAGCTTCCAAGCATCCTCTAGAGATTTGACTCTCTTGCTCTCCTCTAGGTGCCTTGGCAGTTTCATTCTCTCATCTGAGGTGTGTCTCATATTGAGGAGAGAGTGAAAAGGCAGAAAGGGGAGGACATGCGGGCTTCTTGTGAAGCTGCTTGCTCGCTCAGGGCAGGCTTCTGCAGTCAGAAGGTTGAGCACCCTTTACTTTCCTCACTGTGATTTTGCTCTCGCTCTCTCTCTCTCTCTGGCACAAGGCAGAGTAGCATGGCCTATAAGGTTGTCACGGGCTGGCAAGCACCAGGAGAGGAAAGGGGTGGGAATGGAGGCAGATGACATCTAGGTCCGGGGGGGGGCACTTCTGGGGGCTCCAATCCACCACCAACCAGATGGCTGGTGGGGAAGGCCTGCCCTCCAAAATGGCCATGAGTGGGGCAGCAGGGGGCACCGGAATCTCAAGCGGTGAATCACTGCTGGGAAATCAGACCCGCGCATGCCACAGCCCCCACCCCTTTAAAGGGTCTTTTTTGTGGGTAGAGCTGCAGTCCCTCTCCCTCCCTGCTGAAAGATTTAAAGGGCCCTCCAGATGATCAGAGGGCCACATGCTCCCCACTGATCAGCTGAAGCCCTTTAAATCTCTGCAGGAGAAGAGGGAGACGGGTGGCTGCAGGTGGCCATGGCTTGGGGGCATCCCCACCCACTCCCAGAATGCCCCCCCAAATCCCCCCCACCGGAGCAATGAGGGGACCTGGCAACCCTAATGGCATCACTTCTCTGATTAATATCTTGAAATTATGTCATGTTGCCAGCTTGTCATAGATACAGTCCTCTAGAATCCATATTCTGTCTGAGTCCTCGAGTGCCAAGTCAGTGACATACTAGCAATGTGACGTCACTTTCAGGTATGCACTAGAAGTAACTTTTTGTCATTGGCACAATGCCTCTTTTCCCAACATTTTTCTCATGCTGGCCCTCAGTGGGCCAGCAGGCAACCCAGTGGGAGTCCAAGAAGTCTCCTGCTAAAGTGGAGAACCTGGTCCCCCTTGTGCCAGAGAGAGCAAGAAGACAGTGAGGGAAGGGAAGGATGCAGGGGTTTCCTACCGCAGGGGGCTGCTCCGAGCCAGCCAGCAGCGGTGACTTCAGGCCTCCCGTCAGAGTGCTCATGGCCTGACCTGAGCCGACTCCTGCAGTGGGCAGCCGCAGCACCCCTTACTTCCCTCTCTGCTTTCAAGGCCTCTTCCCAACATAAGGCAGAGCAGGTTTCTGAAGCTGCTGGTCAGGTTGGAGAGACTGGATTCTGCAGAGTAAAGGTAGTTTGCCCATCCTTCCCTTGCAGAGCCCACTGAGCATTTATCTGGCCACTAGTGCTGAGAGCTTCAGATTTCCACACTTTTAGAAGGTGGGTTTCTTAGTCTTCAGCAGGGGTCATTTCGTAGAAAAAGAGGTGCAGGAGCTCATTAGCATAACTCATTTGCATATGCCACACCCCCTGACATCAACGGAAGTGTGTCAGAAGGCAATACCCACCGCTCAGGCTCCACTGGACTGTCTTGGATTGCTAGCTATTTGGGGGGGGGACGTGCAGATCTGCCCTCACAGGGGAGGGAGAGCTTGTACCTGAATAAAACTTGGTCTTAAAGGTGCCACTGGACTGTTTTGGGCCGGGGGGGGGGGGCTCTGCAGCTTACCTGGCTGCTTGTTGCTCTGACTGAGGGCTGCTGGCAGCAGGGGGTGGGGCTTGTTGCATGAGCCCACCCCCTGGGCTCTTTACTGCCGGAGCTCCGCTCCTGTGTGCTCCTGCAGGAAATGACCCCTAGTCTTCAGTCCTATGCACGTTTAGCTGACATTAAGTTCCACTGAACAAAAGGCATAGGATGACAGTGTCTTCATGATCTCTGGTTGGGGGAAATTTGAATTTGGTGGCTTCTCAAGCCAGGCAGACCCATCCTGGGTAATGAAAAGGGAAGGGAAAGGTAGAAGGAGCTCATTAGAAATTGAGATAATTTCATCATCAATACAGTTCCAAGATAAAACTAACAGTTTTATTTTTAACATACAACACACTTGGCAGAGAGAGAGAATCATATATTTTCAGAAGTTCTCTGATAATGAAAATATAAAGTTATACATTTAATATTAATACTTATATCTTGTACTATTGTACATATGTTATTGATGGGGTGGTGCAACTGCATACAATGGTCATGTACCTCTTTTGGCTGATGGTCATTGCAAATGTTGTTCTCTGTGACCCATGTAGTGAGTACCACTGGTTTAAAGGTCAGAGATCACAGAGACCAGGGCTCTTTTTGTAGAAAAAGCCCTGCAGGGACTCATTAGCATAATAGGCCACACCCAACAGCAGGAACTCATTAGCATATTGGGCCACACCCTTGACAGCACAGCTCATTAGCACATTAGGCCGCACCCCCATGTTTCTAGAAGTGTGGTTATCCAGCCACACCCACCTTTTGCTTGTTATTCTGTTTACCTTGTTTGTTGTCAAAACCCAGGGCTTTTTTGTAGCAGGAACTCCTTTGCATGTTAGGCCACATACCCCTAATGTAGCCAATCCTAATGAGTTCCTGCTGGTGGGTGTGGCCTATTATGCTAATGAGTTCCTGCTGGGCGTGGCCAACTTGGGAGCCAGCTGGAACTCCGTTCCTGTGCGTTCCTGCCCAAAAATAGCCCTGACAGAACCCAACACGGACATGGAATTCTGGCTTCAGAGCTACCACAAAACATGGCCTATCCCTAGCCAATTTCAAGGATTTTTTGTTCCCTTATTCATTCTCTCTCTCTCCCCAAATTATTTTCTCTATGCTTATCCTAACCCAGGGGGTGCTGGTTGTTGATCTGGAGCCCCTCCTGTAACAATGGCAATGATAGCTTCATTCTATGTTGTGTGTGTGTTTAGTCAGATGTCTTTAAGACCTGCTGCCATGCTGTTCTCTATGAGTCCGGTGCATCCTCCTCCTGCATTAATAAAGTTCATTTCACTTTGCAGCCTTCCGCTCAGCCTGCTGGGATCTCAGCAGCCTCCACTTCCTGAGATTGCTAATTACAATGTTCCATGCTCCAAATGTGGCAGGGGATGGGAAAGGGCAATCATGGGATGCGACTTCTCTGGGGCTAAGCTGCTTCAAAGTGATGCTGTTAATTGGTGGCTGCTTATGGCCAGGGAGGCAGAGACCTGTTTTAATAGAATTAGGCTAGCCAGAAGGAGAGTCACTGGGGTGAGAAGGGGATAAATAAACATGCAAATGATATGCAAGCACCACGGCAGTTCACAGGGCATCAAGCATGAGAGGGCTCAGTACTTTAAACATTAAGTGAGGGTGGCCAGCAGCTGAGAGCCATCATTCCCTGCCCTTTATACCTGAGATTATAAAGTGGTTTCAGAAATACTGTCCTGCCAAAGGAAGCTTTGCTGCACATCATAGCAGTGTTATCCACTGCCTCACAGAATCTAAGACACATGGCAGCAAGGAAATCAAGTTTCCAAATAATACAAATGATTTCAGATTTTCAGCCCCTGATGTTTTGAAACCAGAATTCATTTTCTTGTCTCCTGAGTGCAATTTGAACTGTGATTCTTTATTTTTCTGGTTTTTGTTTCTTTGTGCCAAACTTTCCCTGGCAAAATGTATACATCTGTCAATACTATTTGTGCATCAATAAATACATTATATATAATTTATTATATGCATGAAGACTGCCTAAAAGCCCATTCCAGATGCAGACACAATACAAATAAATCTAAAAAACAACAGCAACCAAAAGCAAAAATCAGAGAACCGAAACCATTGATATAAATATCAGAGAAAATAAAAGAAAATGAGATGGGAATCACTCACTCATCCCTGTCAAATGAACATCTTTGACAGTACAGGTGGAGTCATGTTGAAGGTGACGTATCCCACACAGTGCTCATGGGCCAATCAAAACCATTCCTCTTGGGTCCACTTCTGATGTTACAATTAGTGTAGGCCAGAAGGAGGTAGCTGAGCTATTTCTTCAGTGTACCTAGTCTTAGTTTACCACTTTTGATACAGCCTTTCTTTTCCTCACTTATCCATTGGGATATGAAGAACATCCCAGCCCAGCAGCTCTTCCTACAATTTTCTCCACTACCTTTGAGAAGTATGATGCAAGCCCCCCTTCTTGCTGTTCCTGTTTCCATCCATGGAATTGTCAAAAAGGTACTGCAGTCAGTACACATGGAACCCCACAGTGGGGTAAACAGAGGCCCCGGTCACACGGGCCGGATATCGCGGGGGGGGGGAGGCGTGGCTGTTTGTCCCAGAGCGAACTACTGTGCAGCCGCCGGATCAAACGTCCCGCCAACGTCCCATGGTTCGGGGGGAGGGGCCGATCATACGTCAATCCTGTGGTGCAGCAAAGAAGCGGTGCGGCGGGGGTTGTGGGTTTTTTTAACCGAAGTGTGCGCATGCTCTGTTGGGTGCTTGTGCGCATCCCATGGAGACTTGGGGGGAAAAACCCTTTTCTCGACTGGACATGGGTGGGCGCCGGATGCCACGAGCTACCACCAGAAACATGATCAGATGCCCACCCTTGCCCCGTAGTTTCCGGAAACTAGTACCTCGGAGGTACTAGTTTTTTACGGTGCATCTTCGGCGGGAAGCCTCGGGTTAGCCACAGGAGCTCTACGCTTCCCAGATGTTGCGGTTTGATCGCGCTCAGAAAATCCGCCTATCTTCCATCTCTGTAGCATGGCTAATGCTCCGTGTGACTGCAGCCATACTCTCACACGGCCATTTTATTTCAGGGCTGGCTGAACCCGCCCCTGCCCATCACTGACAAGCTAAATCCAGCTCTGCAGTGTTTGGGAATGGTAGCTCCCCAATGTTACATGTGACATGAGCTGGCTCAGGGATTCCCTAGTTTACATCACACATATCTTCTAGCTGAGCTCTCAGTTGGGGACTTACTGCCAGTATTGGGAGAGGGGTCAGGGAGGAAATGTGTGTATACTAATGAGAAGCATAGAAACAGCAGCACGCACTCCAAATCAGCAGCACTCAGAATATGAAGAACCACCAAGCTATACACTGATAAAGAATGCAATCATACAGACAGACAAAAGTTGTCCTCTGACTGTAGGCTTCTGTGTAAGGGTCTTAAATACAAGTTTTGCTCTAGGTTTGGCATTCATTCGGTGGATTCATGCATGTGTGCCCTTACTCTTCTACCTGCCTGATTAGCTAACTAAATGTGGCAGATGTTTCCCCCCCTCCATCGCCTTGCAGTTTAGCTGTGTGCAAGTAGATAAGCCCTGAAGAGAAAGTTTGAAGATGGGCTCCAGTTGAAGTCTCCCCCTCTCCCTGTTTTTCTCCTTCCCCTTTTCTCCACTTTATGCTGTTTTCCCCACGCTCCATTGTCAGCCACACAGCAGCACTTCCCGTTTTCTCCCCCCAAAAAAGCCCGGCAGCGGCTGTGTAATGCTTCTAAATAAGAATGCAATTTAAAATCGCGCAAGGAGATAGTTTATACAAAGAACATTCTATTAAAACACACAGCCATTGTCGTCAGCCAGTGATGGGATTACCCTGGAGAAAGGCAAAGAGGGAACTAGAAAATAATGGATGGAGCAGACAATAGTCTGGCCCTGTTTTAGTAAGACTAAAGAAATTGCACTAGAAACAGCATGGTCCAGTGGGTAGCAGGGAGGCCCAGGAAGCTGGGATTTCCAGCCTTCATGAAACCTCTTGCATCTCTGGATACTGGTGATTTCAGCCTTGTGTTGGAGGAAAGGTTTTGAAGGATGTGATGTCCTTATGCCTATGGCTACTTTACCTTAAAAATAAATCCTGAGGTGAGAAGCTTTAATATACTTCCATCTCAGATTTGTTAATATACCTAAGACCTAAATTATTTTATTTATTTATTTATTTATTTCTCAAATTTCTACCCTGCCCTCCCAGCCAAGGCCGGCTTAGGGTGGCTTACATAAAATCAGCATATATTTGCAATAAAACAATTAAAACATTTAAACCAATGCTAAAACTAGTTAACAATAACACAGTAGGTGCTTATATTGTTGTTGCTGGATCAACGATGGCTACCATATTTGTTCTTTCTTCCCATAACCAGCTCCTAGATATACTTCAGGTGTCTTCCAGGCAGTTGGCACAGGCTGATGTTATATAGTCCAGAGACAGCAGGGCTTCCTATCCCTCAACAACTAGTTGTTAATGACGTTGAATGGTGGTGGCAGCTCCAAAAGCCTGGCAGAAGAGCTCCATTTTACAGGCCCTGCGGAACTGTAAAAGCCTCCACAGGGCCCTGATCTCTTCTGGGAGCTCATTCTAATGTAGACAAAAGGCCACAGATAATCCTGCAGTTTCTCCAACCTATGCCAAGAACTGTTCAGGTTACCAGAGAGGGTGTTACAACAAGGATCAAGATCACAGTCATTGTTCCCCCTACTGACCTCCCTGTAGTCATTTGATCTTCTGTGGTGTCTATGCAAACACTGGGTACACAAATTATGTAGAGAGAGCACCCTTGAACCTACAAATTACACTTATACAGGCTCTGTACAGAAGACTGGAAGAATGCATGGTAGGGATGGGCACACACTGAGAAAATGTGGTTCTATTCGTGGTTTGTGGTGTATCTACGAGCCAAACGATGGACTGCCGTGGACAAAAAAACGTTTGTATGAATTGAACTGGTTTGGGAAGTTTGTGATGCAGTAGAAAAAAACACACACCCCATGCTAGAGACACCAGCTGACTCTCCTCTACCTGCCCTCCAACTTTTGTAATGATTAGATTTACAGGGTCCAAGTTATGCCTTCTCAAATAAGGTACCCCTAGGAAAGTGCTTTCTGGGGAAATGAGGTGCAACTTCAGGAGGTTCAGGAGTGTATTGAATGGCCCCTCCTGGTGTGCTAGAGACACCATACTCGCAGCATGTTTCTGGCTGACTCTCCTCTACCTGCCTCCCAATTTTGATAAGAATTAGATTTACAGTGTCCAAGTTATGCACCCCCCAAAAGGTGCCCCATACTACAATGTTTCCAATGGAGGGGAAAAAAACAGTAAAAAAAGCAACAGCAGAAGTCCAGCAGAACAAAAACAGAATCAAAGTCTAGTAGAAACTGAAGGTGGGGGGCATTTTTGCCAACCCAGCAGAACTAGGGCAATGTACCCTACAACCATCTGAGACCCAAACCCAAACCAGCATGCAATGACATATGTAAACATGGGGACTCCAAGTCCTGAGAAGTAAGTAGATGTGATGGCTCAAAAGCCCTGATAAATAGTTAGACCTGGTGGCTTGAAAGCCCTGAGAAGGGAGTAGACGTTTTGGCTCAAAAGCCCTGAAAAGTAGTTGCTTGAAGCCCTAAGAAGGAAGTTGATGTGGTGGCTCAAAAGCCCTGAGTCCACCGACACCCAAACCCCAAAGCATGTAATGATGTACGTAGACCTGGTGGCTCCAAGCCCTGAGTCCACCCCTGACACTCAACCCCCAAAGTGTGCAATGACGTGTGTAGATGTGGTGGCTGGAAGCCCTGAGAAGGTCTGGAGTACAGCCGTCCACTTACAGCCCCCCCCATGGCTGAAACATGCAGCCAGTATCCAAAAGACAAATGGAAAGGCAGGCTCCCCAAAGTACCCCCATAGCAGCAGGGAGGATATAAGGGTACACTGGGATTGGACTGGAAACCGGCCCCATGATTTGAGCAGGTGGGACTAGACACAGCTGCTTTCTGGCACTGGGATGGGAGGTGCCAGAGGGGGTGTACTTGGGGCAGCAGGAGGAAGTGGGGCAGCAGGAGGACGTTGGGACCCAGGAGGTTCAGATGTCCCCTCCCCCCCCAATCTCTGAACCACTGCTGTCAAAGGATTCCTCTCCAAAGAGTTCTAGCAACTGCTGGTTTCTGGACGTTAATAACGCCTCTGTTTCCTCTTGGGAAAGCCCCAAGGACAGAGCAGGGGAAGGAGGCTCTGAGAGCCCTGGTGATGTCCTGCTGGGGAAGGACTCCGGTCGGCTGGGTTTCCTGCCCAGGGACAGGGGCCTCTGGTTGTCTGGGAGGGAGGGCTTCTTCCCCCCATGATGAGTACCCCTTCCACTCACTTTCATCCTCATGGTGTTCACTGAGCCTCTGTAAGCACAGGAACAAGATGCCAATCTGATCCCTGAATTGAGAAACCTTTCAAACCTCGATGGCACTCAGCAGATGAAAGCAGGAGATGGGGGCAGGAGAGAAGTAGAAAGGCTTCTGTGCTTGCCATGAGTGCAGGAAGCCAGAGAAGGGGTCACAGTGTGTAGATACATGCCAACAGACCAAAATTCTCTTTCAGTTCCATTGCAAGTACTTGAATAGGAGCAAGCCAATTACTAAATTTCTAGTCGTAGCAACCAGTCCAAACTTTTTTTGTGGCCACAGGCCTACTTTGAATTGGCTGGCATTTGCTTTCTGACTCACGTTGTTGGCTAGTAGCTCTCTATTAGGGAGTAGCATTTCAGTATTCTTATCTATCTGGATAAAAGCCTTCTTTTAATGGACTGACAATGCTCTCAACTTCTCACGCTGGAAACCAACTCAAGAAACTTGCCACAAAAAAAGTTTGGACTGGTTGCTACGACTAGAAATTTAGTAATTGGCTTGCTCCTATTCAAGTACTTGCAATGGAACTGAAAGAGAATTTGACTAAGAAGAAAACAAATAAGAAGTGATACTGTTTTTAAAAAGAAACTAAGCTGAATCAAGAGGTTGACATCTTCCAACTTTATAAGACTTCTTACTCATGAGGAAGTTTGGTGAAATGAGTGTAAAAACCGGTGTGCTCATCGAGGATATGATTGATGTTGGACTTTGCTTTGCCTATGCCTGAATTCGTTTACCATATTGTAAGATTAATAGCTTCACAAATTGATGCTCATAGAATTATTAAATGTGTCACTGTTAATTTTACCACAGTGGTTTTTGGTCTGTTGGCATGAGTGCAGGAAGAGCAGAATTAGATCCATGGTTCCAGAAAACTCCCAGACCCCCACAGCAGAGAGCAGAGCAGATCACTAGTAGGAGAGGTGGGGGGAGGGAAGGCACAGTAGCTAAGCCCCTGTGCTGAAAGTCAGAGCCCAGAGTCCACTGCACTCTAATCCCAGATCCCAGCAATAGACGGCAGATCAAGCAAACAGAAAGCAAAGCAATGAATCAGCTCTTCTAGCTCTGTGCCTCTCTTTTGCTTCACTAGCCAACAAGGGAGGGGGAAGGAGGAGAGCTCACTCAATTTGTAGCCTTCTGAGTATTTGGCAGCCAGCAGTGCCTGTTAAGCTTTGGAAGGCTCCTATTGGTGTTTCCAAGGCTAGAGAATTTCACCCTCACTGTTGCCTTGGAGTTTTGCAAACTATTTAATTGATCGGCACCATTCTGTCTCTGCTCATGAACTGCCACAAACCACACAAAAACGTCATGAAAATTCATGACGGTAAAGCCTCCATGGACATCGCTTCGCAGACCATAAACTGCCCCAAATTCATGACGAACGTTAGTTCGTGAGCCAGTTTGTGCCCAGGCCTAATGCATGGAGGACAGGAATAGGAACAAACTCAACTTCATCCCTTCCTACATGTACTCCCTACAGGCTTCTGAATACCACACAATATCACAGTTTATAGCCATGCACTTACATAGAATCAAATCACATGATCACTGAACGTGCCATAGATCACCCAGAGGGAGTGAGGGGAGTGCAGGTTGCTTAGGGTAAGGTTTCCACCAGTGGCTTATTTTACATTTGCCCAAATTGATTTTGAAAGATTCTGTTGGCAAGCCCAACTATGATCTGTACCTATTAGGAATATATATTTGGATGGCAACTAATCAAAACCTGAAATTCAGGCACTGGAAAGGATCCTACCTGATCCTACCATTCCTTTAAGCAAAGATTATTTATCTATTGACTACAATATCTATACCCCACCTTTTCTTTTGGCTCCAGCTTGACGTCTTTCTCCAATCTAAGGCATCTTCTTCCAATCTAAAGACTCTTCCTCTAACTTAGGTGGCTCAAACAGCCACTTAAGTTGGAGGAAGGCTCCTTGGGCTGGAGAAAGGCTATCTGGAGGATGGTTGGATCCACCCCACTGGTTCAGGACAGCAACAGCTATATGGGGGCTTAGCTACCTAAACCCAAAACTCTGGGTGATCCCTGACATCTATTAAATGATCCAATACATCTATTAAACCTTGGGGAACACAACAGCTCAAATCCCTGGAAGATGACTCACAGTCCAATTCTGTGCAGAATTACTCCAGAAGAAGTCTATTGATTTTAGTGGGCTCAAAGTGACTCTGCATACAATTGTGTTAATCTCCCAGTGAAAACTCTCTGAGTGTGACCAAACTGAAAAACAAAACATAACCATTACAAGGTAGTTCCTGTATTACCCAGTTTTGTCTACAGGCAACGTAAAAGGATGGAATATTCTACTGTAGGGGGTCCCCAATGTGGTGCCCATGGGTGCCATGTCGGCCACTAATGCCAAATGTTTTTAGAAAGTGGGTGAGGCCCTTCTGATTTGCCATTGGCGATTTGAGTGGCCATGCAGATTAAAACAGAGTTGTTTCAGTGGCAGTTGCCACTACAGTGGCCCGTTCTGCATCTAGCATTCGCTCCGCTGTTTTACCAAACCTACGTTGGAACAGAAATTCCCCTCTACATTGCATGCCACTTTCACTTTCTTTGATTGTCAGATTTTATGGTAGCCTCCACACTGCATGCCAGTTTCACTTCCTTTGAACTCTCAGTTTTATGATAGCTATCTGCATGGATTTATGGCCATTTTATGGCCATTCAGGGATTAGTTGGCCCAGGGTATTTGAATGTGGTTTTGAGCTGCATTTTTTCCTGTTCCAGTGTGGGTTTGGTAAAACAATGGAGCGAATTCAAGATGCAGAATGGGCCAGTGTTGATGTTACTCTCTGTCTTACCCCTCTTTTCCAGTGTATTTTTTAAAATTACTTTTCTTGCCTTCAGTGCTTGTGTTTCTTCTGTGTGTGTTGCTCTGTCTCCCACAGTGGCCATGTAGTGGTTGCCCATTGAAGAATTCTTGTTTGTCTCAGCCTATAAAAATTGGAAAGGGTATTAAGACATGGATGTGTTCTTGCCCCATTACTTATTAATTTATATTTCAACAGCTTTAACCCTAGGGCTGAGCTTTCTAGACATTATCCCTCTGTTCAAGGTCACTCTATTTCTATCTTTATGCAGATTATCTTGTTCTGTTAAGTACACCTCTATAGGACTTCAAAATTTTATTTATTTATTTATTTAGCCTCTCTTCCCTGCTAGCAGGGCTCAAGGCAGCTTACAATAGAAAGGAACATACAATAAATCACTAGAAGTTAAAAACCTACAATAAAATACATAGTGCATCCATCAGCAATAATTCAATCCATTCCAAGATGGTGAAAAATCGATGAAGGATTTCTATGACTATTGTTCCCATCAGCTTCTAGAAATCACCTTTGATATATCAAAGATACTATTTTTTTTTTCAAAAAATAAAAAGGTCAAGAAAATGGATGGCAACTATTAAATTTGTTAGTCATTTTAAATATCTTGGGGTTTGTTTTATTATAATCTTTCATGGACCATGCATGTTAAATCAATTATTCAGAAGCACCATTACCCACCTAGAGATTGTTTAAGGGGAAACAATATACCCCTGCCCTTCAGAAAATTAACTATGCAGCAGTTTTGCTGATGATACTCTATCCCATTCCAGTATGGGTTACTGACCCCCTGCAATTATTCAATATAATCTTGCTGATTTTTTTTGTTTTTGCAAATGTCTTGCTATTCCTCATTGTATCACCTCATTGCTAATTTGGCTAGAGTTTGGTCTTCCTCAAGTTTCCACTCTAGCCTGGATAAATGTCTATAAATTTAGAACTCACTTTGCTGACCTAGATTCATTACCCCATCTTTTTCATTTAGTTATAACTTTCTTTCTTATACTGGTTCAAGGTAATTGATTCAACACTTAGGCTCCCTGTTTACAGAGCCAGTTTTAATAAGGAAACCCCTGCCAAATAGAATCTTCATACTTGCCCAGGAAAAGATTTTAAAGAGACTGAGGTTTGTTAATTACTGATACTAAATTTAAATGCTCTCCTCTACAGTTATATATGTTTAAGGATGTTTTTACTCTCCAGTTTTATTTTTATTATTTGACAATTCCTAAATTTAGGCGAGTATATATGCTAGGGTGATGTAATGCTTTTAACTCAACTGAAATGATGGGATGATTCCAAAATACTCCTGCAGATGCATTCTTTGTTCTCACCTATCGGATTGCATAGTTCATACGTTTTAATACTGTTGCTATTTTTAAAAAGTCCTGTGATAAATATATCACATCCTCGATTGGACAATTGGCAAACATTCCCAACTGTTTAGAAATAGAAATTCTTATTTTCCTGCAAACTAAAAAATTGCATGGTGGACGTTGCTCTATTTTGCTATATAATTTCTGTACATCTGATAAACAGTTTATTTTAAGGATTAACTGAGTTTATTTTAAAACAGCCTTTAGGCTATTTGTACCCACCACCCTGTGACAGAATTGCCAAGGTATCCACAGGCTCAAAAACATTCAGGACTTGTGGTCTACTATATCAGAAGATTCTGATAGCTGTAAAAGAATCGCCTCCCTTCATAGGAGCCTGGGTAGACCCTATGGTCTTCACACAAGGGCCAGCTTTCAGTTCCCTCTTTAATAGTTGTGAAGGCAGTCTTGGGCAACAATATTTTCAATGGCATCTCCATCCCTTTCAAAGGGGCTTCCAAATAATGGGAGGGCTGTTCCTTCCTCATCAGCAGTTTAGGAAAAAGTAAAAGGTAACAGATTTGGGGGCTGAATGCTGATTTGTAAATAGCTGTTTTAATATTGATAATATTTTCCTATTTATGGTGTATGTAATTTTATGTTTGAAAAACTCTTTGAACTATAAGAAGAAAGGAGTACAATATGTATTAAATAAATAAATAATCAATAGGAATAGTGGAGATTTGTAAATGGAGATTATCCACCGACCCGTACAATAAAAGTTGTTTCTGTCCCCAGAATAGGCATGACACCAGAATGAAATGGATCACGAGCAGAATGTCACCCACATATGCCTGGCGTTAGTCTACTACTTTACCTCCCAAACCATAAATTGCCAGAGATGGCTTCTTCAGTAATGGCCTTACGGCCTATTTCAGGGATTCTAGAATGTTTTCTGCAACAAGGCACATATTTCTAATTCTATTTCTAATTTTAAAGGAACTCTAATGACATATAATAATAATAATAACCTAGCAGTTCGAAAGCAAGAAATTGCAAGTAGATAAATAGGTACCACTTCGGTGGGAAGGTAACAGCGTTTAGTCATGCTGGCCATATGACCATGGAAATGTCTTTGGACAGCGCTGGCTCTTCGGCTTTGAAACGGATATGAGCACCGCAACCCTAGAGTCGGATTCTACCCTAGAGTTGGATTCGAGCAAGGGAACCTTTACCTTTTTAATGACATCCCAGCAAGTTTTCAAAATCCAGGAAGAGCATTTGTTTGCTAAGTGGTTGCCTTTGTTTGTTTGTTTATTTGACTTATATATTCCACCCTCCCCTCAAGGACCCTGTTCACAGTGGTCAGGGAGTCTTGAAACTATCCCTGACAACAGGGTGCTACTGATCCCGATAAGGAATCTGCTTTAAATCTGGCAACCAAGTTAAATCATATTGAGAGTGATTTTGTCAGCAAACAGTCTTATAGAAGCATCATTGCAATTGACCAGATCTTGTTATACACTGGGACAGTTCTAGGTGTGAATGGACCCCACCACATTCTAAACAAGTCATCCGGATGACATTGTAGTGGTGGTGGTGCCATCATTGCCACTTAATAAGCCAGAAATGGGCTCTATGGGCTGTTCAGTCTGATTTGGCACAACTCTTCCACCACCATTATTCCAACTGTTTCTGAACCCATTTCCTATCTCCCAGTTCACTGTTGAACCAAGAAGTAGGACCAAGGGTCAGGTAATGTTCTAAAGGAAGGGGGGAGAATACCAGGGAGCAACCCCATCTAATGTTCTTGTTGGTTGAAAATAAGTTGCTAAAGGACTTCAACAAGGTCATGGTTGAGGCTCCTAAAATGCTTTGGAGCACTGTAGGCCAAATAACATAAGTTTCTAAGAACAGACCACTATAACTGGGCCCCTATGAAAGAGAAGAGTAAAACCAACTGTGACTTTAGTAGATAGTGAGCCACTAACCATCATGAGCTTTTAGGTGCCAAACAAACCAGTCCAGGTTGTGGCATAGTAGAATGCTCCCCTTTCCAGTTGACTCTCCTCTACCTGCCCTCCAAGTTTGGTAAGGATTGGATCTACAGGGTCCAAGTTATAACCCCACAAAGAAGGTGCCCCCAGGAAAGTGCTTTCTGTGGAAATGACAGGTGCAGGTTCAGGAGTGTATAGAACGGACCTTGTGCAGGCTAGATCTCCCCATGATCCTCCTCTACATGCCCTCTGAGTTATGTGCAGATGGACATTGGGTGTCCGAGTTATGGCCCCCAAAGAAGATGCCCCCAGGAAAGTGCTTTTGGGGAAAATTTCAGGCACAGATTCAAAAGTATATAGAATGGATTTCCTGCAAGCTACACACACCAAATGCACAGGGAACCTCACCTTGCTGCCTGTGCCTCTACAATCTCTCCAAGTTGGGAGTAGATTACATTTCTAGGGCCCCAGTTACGGATCCCCAATTAAGGTCTCCCCAGTGCTCTCTCTGGAAAAGAGAGCTGCAGTTACAGAAGTCTATGGAACAACTCAAGAATAAGCCAGTGACACCAAACTCACAGGGAAACTTCACCTGGGCAGAACCCCCCCCCCCCCCAGCCAGACACTGGATGCAAGGCAAGCATCCCCCCTACACTCGCAGCTCCCCCCAAGTTTCCTAAGACAGGTTCTGAAGGACCGATAGGCAGACATCTCCAGAGTCTCCCCAAAGTAACCTCATGACAGCTTGGCAGGCACCCTAGCCACACAACAAAAGCAAGGGAAGCATACCCACAACTCTCACAGCCCCCCTCCCATGCCACCCAGTAGCTAAGACCCTCTGCTTGGCATGAGCAGAGAAACAGGGTGGCTCAGAGCCCTGAGACCATCAAACACCCAAACCCCACCAGGGGAGAGGTGTTCACAATCAGGAGGGTTGGGAGGGTATAAAATGTAAGTCCTCAGCAGAGAACGGCAACTAGAATGATAAACGGGTTGGAACCAGTGTTCCCTCTAAGCTGAGTTAGTATGAGCTAGCTCACAGTTTTTTAGCCTCTGACATGCATTTTTGTCTTAGCTCAGGAAGGATGACTCCAGAGCAAATTAATTTATGCAGTAGCCAAATCACTCATTCACAACTTTAATGCCAGTAGCTCACAAAGTCGAATTTTGGCTCATGGGACTCCACAGCTTAGAGGGAACATTAGTTGGAACACTTTCCCTATGAAGAAAGGTTAAAGCAATTGGGGCTCTTTAGCTTGGAGAAACAACGGCTGAGGGGGTGACATGATCAAGGTTTACAAGATTATGCATGGGATTTAGCAGGTAGAGAAAGAAGTACTTTTCTCCCTTTCTCACAATACAAGAACTCATGGGCATTCAATGAAATTGCTGAGCAGTCGGGTTAGAACGGATAAAAGAAAGTACTTCTTCACCCAAAGAGTGATTAACACATGGAATTCACTGCCACAAGAGGTGGTGGAGGCTACAAGCATGGACAGCTTCAAGAGGGAATTAGATAAACATATGGAGAAGAGGTGCATCAGTGGCTATTAGCCACAAGGTGTAGATAGGAATTCTCTCCCTTTTTGGATCTAACCAGTCTAGCCACACTAGTATACAATGCCGTAATCTTGAGGTTACTGTAACTGAATACAGTCCCTTGGAATCTACTGATATTGGGTAGAGACAAAAAAAATCCCATCATAACCAGTGACCTAGGCAATATCTTTCTGCAAATGGGTAAAACACAGCCTTGATAGATGACTAGAAGGACAATTCTTTCCCCAGCAGTTAATTAAAGCAACATGGGCATGAGCCCTGATGGAGGGCAAGCCAACTTCACCCCACAGCGAAGCATCTGGTATACCCTGAGCCAGAGTCAAAATTCTCCTTAAAATGGTCTTCATTATCTCTAAACCTGTAACTGTGCTGTTATCCCAGCCCCAGATCTCAAACCTATACAGAAGTTTACTTTACTTTGGAACAATTTCAAGATGGGATCTATCAGGAAATCACCTTTTGAACAGTAGAATAAACCCAGTCATACTTGAGTTTGTTATCACCAGATGGGCCTTCCGGGATAGTGTTTCAGAGAAGCCACTACACTGATCTATTGGGATCTATTTTGCAAGCCCCTCAGTTTCTCAACTCTTGCCTCCCAGCCCCTGCACTCACTCCAATAGCCAGACACATACCTCTGCAATGAAATCAAAGGACCTATTTAATAGGGCTCTGCACATGATGATCCAGGGAAAACCGCTTCACTCCCATTGCCCCTAGCTAAACAGGCAACTTCTCAAAGGACCATCCCCATTTCTCCATATGCCCAAACCTAATCCAACCAAAGATTACAGGAAATACACACAGGGTGCGTTCAGACGGGGGCTTTACATCGGTTAGGGTGCCGGTTCCAACTGTTGTACTCACCGGCGTTCAGACGGGGCACGTCTGCCTCCTGTCCCTAACACCGTTGCACTCTGCCACTAGGTCCCAAGTGGTGGTATACTGAGTGCAACGGTGGCTTCCGATGTACACCAGCGTCTGATCGCTCTCCACCGGTGCCTAGCCATTTCCGTAGGAAGCCTGAGGCTTCCGTTTCCCCCCCCCCTGCCATTTTTTTTACTCTAAGCGATATGCGCTCAGGCGAAGCTTCGCCCTGAGCGTTTGTTTAAAAAAAAAAAAAGTCCTTAGTTTAACTTCCCGGAGGAGTCCGGGACTTAAGGGAGGCCAGTTTGGGCTTTAAACTTTAAAGGTAAGTCCTTACCTTTAAAGTTTAAATGTAATGGGGGGGGTTGAGCATGCGCAAAGATCACCATTCTGTTAATGGCTGCCTATGCGCATGCTCAAACTGTGGTTTTTTTAAAAAAAAACACGCCGACGCCCGCAGTGTGTGATTGGGCGTACACCGAAGGGATCCGCAATATGGAGGGTAAGTGTGATCGCGTTTCTGCCGGCATAAACTGCACCGGTTCCAACCGGTGCAGTTTATGCCGGCAGAAAGTCCCCGTCTGAACGCACCCACAGACTAGCCCTCCAACACAGCTGGGATCATGACTTGTCAGTCACCAGATTTCCATGCTGAAGGGATATGACAGAGGGACAAAACTGTACCTCAGCAGCAGCATCTCTGAGAAGGGGCAACCTAGCCTGGAAATATTGGCCCCTTGGCTCCTCTAAAGTCAACTGCTCTTCTTGCCTCCTTGATGTACCAGCAACACACCATATTGTTTGCACACCCAGTGCATACAGGCAATGCTGCAGGATGATCTAGCTTTTGCCCCTAGCAATACAAAGCACTGCCAGTGAGGCAGGAAGAGGCAAATGTTTAGACAGCACTGTCAAAAGTCCCTGTCCCAACCCCAGGTAAGGACTTTTGGTTACAAGGGGGGTGCAACAAAACAAAGTTACAAAACACCAGAGAGAGACTAAATCTTACTCTAGTCTTGGTAGGTGCCACCAGTCCTTTCTATCTATCCCAACAGCCCAGGAGGGAAAGGACAAGTCTCCCAGCTTCTCGGGGAATTAACAAGAAACATCAGCCCTGCAGAGTGGAACTGCAGACTGAATTTCCAAATACAAAACAATTAGCTGGTAGGTGGTCAAAGGCCAAGGCCCTGGATAAAGGCTTTGAGGTCAATGAAGGCAAAAATGACAGAATAAAAATATTGTTATTTATTTAAGGTGCAAAAATATTCAACAAGACTAGACAGTGAAGGAAATAAAAGAAATAAACCTAAGCTTTTCCAGCATAGCGAAAATATAGAATCAAGGTTCCAATTACCATTCTGGTTCATCACAGGAGGTTAGTTCCAGCAAATCAAGATGGTCAAGGCTTTAGCCCTTCCAAGCAGCAATCATATGGGATGCCAAGTTGGGAGCTGTAGGGCCACTGTCATACTTCTGTGCCAAGTGGTCAACCAGCTCTGTACTGCTCAGCCATAATGCAAAGACTAACTAAACTAATGGAGAGAGTCTCTGATTGACCTCAGGCCTGGTAGACCAATCAGACACCCAAGAGACGATGTAACTCTCTTTTGGTTGCTAGGCACATGACATCCAAGGATGGACTAGATTGAGAGATAAACAAAACCATACTGCAAATAGGACATGCCCATTCCCACACAGGTGCCCATGAGTTGTTTGGAATGTGCTAATTGGAAGGTCCAGGGGCAGTCGGTACTCCCTAGCACTTCAGCAGCAAACAATTAGGTTAGCAAGGTCACTGTATTCTAACTGCCTCTGACTATCTCTGGGAAGATTTCAGTAGGCCTCTTTGCACCCTGAACCAAAGATTTTATTTCTCCGAGCAAAGCAAGGAACCATTTTTCTTTACAAACACTGCAGACTGGGTGGGGGAAAGAAGATAAGTCAATGCTATATGTACCTTCCCCTGTGGATGCCATGATGGATGGCACTTTTTAAAGGGTTAGAAGTGCTGTACAAATGGCTATAGGAGAGAAGGGTTAATTCTCAATAGAGCCAGAGACCCATGAGTGACAGGCTGTTCCAAGAGATCTGATTGGTTAGTATCAGCTGAGCAAAGAAAGACTTCTGAACTGGATGCTGAGGAGGATTCAGTCAGATGTCTGCCTTCACTGAGAAGAGTTGAGTTCTGAGACAGCCTGAGTCTTGCCCTGACAGGGAAAGGGTTTAGTGCTGACAGATCTGGAATTCAGCCCTGACTGAGATCAGTTTAACACAGACAGGAGAACTGGGGGAAGATGGCAAGGATGAGTGGGTAGTTAGACAAAGACTCCCATTCAGGATCTTATAGTGAGAGAAGAATTTCCTTACCCAGTTAAAACATGGAATTAGCTCTGAAGAGTGCAGACATCCCTGGTCTGGTGTGGTTAGAAACTGCCTTTAGAGACCTAAAGAGTCAGCTAAAAACTCAAGATGAGTACTGGTATATCAAGAGAAGGGGTCTGGGTACTGGAAAGTGTGTACCAGCCTTTTGGAAGCCAAAAGAGTTACAGAATACTCTAAAAAAGTATACTTTTTAAAAACCATTTATTTAATATTTAATATTTTCATATTGCTTAATAACATCAATTTACATTCAATATACTTATGAGTCTTTTTATATACATTATCTAGCCAAGTATAGAATTTTTCCATCGTTTTTCAAATACATCATTATTTTCCCCTTGTATTCTTACACTTAACTTATCCATTTCTGCTATAGACAACATTTTATCAATTATATCTTTTTTTGAAGGTATTTTGTCTTCCTTCCAGGTCTTAGTTAGTAAAATTCTTGCTGCAGTAAAGAAATATGTAATTAAGTATTTGTCTATATTACTGTACATATCCGGAATTATATTTAATAAAGCTATCTGTGGTTCAAATGATATTTGTATTCCCATAATTTCCTTTAACATTCTATATATTTTTTTCCAATATTGTTGTACTTTCTTACACCTCCACCACATATGCATGTATGTGCCGACGTTATTTTTACATTTCCAACAATTTCTATTTAGATTTCCATAGCATTTTGCTAATTTCTCTGGTGTCCAGTGCCACCTATAAAAAATCTTATAAATGTTCTTTTTATAAGGGATTGCACGCATTAATTTTATTGACTTCCATACTTTGGTCCATTGCTCTGCTTTTAACATCTGTGGTATATCTTTTTTAACATCTTTGGTATATCTTTTGACCATGTTACCATTGTATTTTTTACTGTTTTGCCTACCATGTAATCAGCCATTAATAATTTATATAATTTTTGTATAAGTTTGTCACTGGAGGACAGCCAGATTTTGTCCAGTTCATTATTTTCCTTATAGAAGCCCTTTTTTATCTATATTATATCTTGATGTTAATTGTATTTTATCCCACCAAGTTAATTTCACTTTTTGTTTGTCTAATTGCTCCTCAGATCTTATGTTATGTTTGGTGTCTAACAGATCTCCGTAGGGTACAATCCTGCTCTTCTCCGTCAATTAGGATATTGTTACTGTTTCTAATGGTGCTACCCATCTAGGTATTTTTAAATAGTATCTCATTTTTACCAGCCTTTTGGAAGCCAAAAGAGTTACAGAATACTCAAAGAAAGTATACTGAAGTGTTTGGGGAAAACACTGGAACAAAAGCCTCTCAGCATAAATATTTAAATCACTGTGAAAAGCTTAAAAAACTCTCATTAGCCTGAAACATAAGAACTAAAGTCTGTGCATGTAGCGATTTTACTTCAGAGTTATCTATATTGTTACCTCAGAAATTTTCAACCCCTGATTTCACCTGACCCTTTCCCTCTGTGTTAAGTTGTTTAAGTTAAAGGGGGCTCCTGATCCTTCCCTCAGCAGTTCCTGGGCTAAGCCAACAGCCAAAATATCATACTGTGACAGGGTGGGACAGCCAGAGTTCTTCAGCAAAAAAGAAAACACATTACTAGGGTGGCTCAGTCAGTAAAGGGAAATAGAAAGCGAGGGAAGTGGACAGGGCCATCACAGATGCCAATAAGGTTTTGCCAGCATCTCTCAATAACAAGTATATGATGCAAATGGTAACACAGAGAGACACTACAGTGCAGATGCTGCTCCATTCATGAAAAGGGGGAAATAGCTCAGTTAAAAGGATCACAAACCTTCATGAATATGGGAAGAGGGGGGAAAACCACACATACCAATGTCACAATGTAGGCAGAGAGATTGGGTGACCTTCCATTCTTGCTAAATGTGGTGCCTGCCCAATGGCATTGATATATTATTTGTATGCACTCTGAAATGTCACCTGCTTTTTTGGGTTGCCAAGTGCCCGTAGTGCAAACATGATACCATAGAATTTAATCTCAACGAGATGGGGAGAAGTTACAGAGAGAAACAAATTTTCCTTTGAAAAACAGTGGAAATGAAAAACAAAGGGAAATTGAATTTTTTTTAAATGAATCAAGTTTTTTAAAAATCAAAGAAACAAAAAAGGAAAACAAATGTGTGCACTGATATGCTTATGAATTGTCAATCTTTCCATGATAAAACAAAGTCTACTACTATGCCTCAAACTGTCATGTAAATCAGCCTTACATGGGCAGATACAGAGATATGTGTGGCTTTCTGCATGCCTTGTCAACAAAGCTTATCCTCAGCTATATGGTGAACATTGTCTCTGGGTTTATGGGCATATGATGTTCACCAATATATAATTCACCCTGAAATTATACTTTTGTTAACAATTCCAGTATTTTCCATTCTGGAAACAAGCCCTGAATCCCCATCCCTCACCCAGTAAGTTATACAAGGCTTTGCAAAAAAAAAATGGGGGGGGCATCACAGCAGTCCAGCATAAACAAACAAGATCTTGACCCAGCCCTTCCTGGCTTCTTTTAAGTATCTGTGGAACTATAACACAGTAGACCCGCTGAGCTCTGAGCAGGAGCAGGAGAGAGAGCTGTGAGAGAGGTGAGTGGGTTTCTTTTACTTGCTTTCAGCTGAGAGCCAGAAAGACAAGGCCCTAGGCTCTTTGTCTTTCCCGTAAAATAATTTGACTTGATAACAAAACCCACATAAATACCAAGGGTTTAAAAGGGGGATTATATTTATTTATTTTAAATAGCCCAAAAGCACTGGTAATAACACCATCCTGCCAAACTATCGCAATGCCTGTGTAAGATTGCGATCATGCACCTGTTAATCGTGTCACTGTTACTGCTCCTGAAAAATATGCTCCACTTTAATACCATACTGGCATTTCCGTGACGCTTGGTAACTGTCTCAAATAAATCTCATTAAATATACAGGGGAGGGAGGAGGGGTCGTTTAAAGAGCTGCGGTAGGGAAATTTTAATGAGATGACTTTTAGAGTCGGGACTCGCAGTGTTCTCTCTCCGACGCAAAGGTCTGCTGCGCTGCGTTTCTTTTCTTTGCACAAGATGGATAATTTGAGACTGTGTCATTATGTGCGTCAATGTGTGCTCCGTGGAAGAGATAATGGTAGATGGAGCTGCTGCGTCATTAAAAGGACATTAGGCCACAAGGAACAGAGAACTCCCTCTTTACCCTCCTAAACAGAACCATGCATGCTAGAAGATCACTGTTCTTTCCACCTCCCTCCATGCCTCTATCAACAGTTGCTTAATGTTACCACATCTTGTGATTTTATTTGTGGGTTTATCAAGGCTGCAATAGTATTAACTTCTGAGAAACCTTATTAACTGTAAAATACGGAGCTTGCTAGAGAGGTTGGCAGAGGTGGGGCTGGTCAACAGTGACGGCAGACTTATAATAATAATAATAATAATAATAATAATAATAATAATAATAATAATAATAATAATAATAATAATAATAATAATAATAATAATAATAATAATAATAATAATAATAATAATAATAATAATAATAATAATAATAATAATAATAATAATAATAATAGTGGTGATGATGATGATGATGATGATAATGATGATGATGATAATAATAATAATAATAATACTTTCCATTTATTAATTGCTCCCTCCCACAAGGGAGATTGGCGTGCCTACCCTCTCTAAGGAGTAGTTCCCATTTTATCTACTCGCCGAAGCTTTCGAATCACTGGATAGACGATGAGCTGGGGACAACAGGCTGGCTGCTCACACCAGCGCGGGGCTTGCACTAACACAGTTCAGATGTTAAGACAGTGGGATATACCCACTGTGCCACCACACAAGATTCTAAGACGATTGACTTCAGCAGATGTAAAAGGATGCAACTCTGCAAGGTTGTCAGCCTTTTCCTGGATAAGCTTCTCTGTCTGTAATTGCTGCATAATGCACAGTTCAGTGGGTTTTTCTTGGTCAAAGACGGGAAAGCGATAAGGCGAAAGATCCCTTACTACAAGACTACAGTACAAGTCAAGAAGAGTGCAGATATCCAACTTCAATCTTCTACACTTGATGAATGCCCGTTTCATTTTGTAACACTTAAAAGACTCACCGTATTAGAAGTCATGTGGTATAACCCTGTGTTCTCAAGCAGCCCCACCGACCCACTGTTCCCCTGGAGATCAGCCTATGCATTGTAGACCTCAAAAAGAGAGGAGAAAACAGCTGCACTGAGGAAAGGTACCTGCAGATGGTAAGTCTCCAAATGACTTGAGTCATAAATCAATAACAAGTCACACAATTATAAATCCTTAACATACTCTTACCCCCCTTTTAGCATTTCTCCCTGAGACTTCTCACATCTGCTCTGACTCTAGCAGCAGCAGCAATAGCATTTATCTAGCATTTTCAGTGTTCCAAGTTTCACTCAGATTATCTACTCACCAGTTTGACCCTAACTCTGATAAAAGTAATTGACCCTCCTGGATGCAAAGACAAGTCTCAGGTGCATTATGGCTGCACACCTCAGAAACAAACAAACAAACAAAACCCTAGAAGACTTTTGTGTTTCCAGATCATCTGTATGCATGACGGTCACCTGGTCTGACCTCCTGTGTTCTAAATTCCATTCAATTTGGACTACAGCATTTCCTTTAAATTGTGTGCTGGTGAAGGGATAGCCAGAAGACTTCAGAGACTTGGAGATGCATGTTATTTTATTGATTTTACCTATGACCGTTCCTCTTTGAAGATTTCTGTAATGCCAGAGCACTACCATCAATGCCTGTCCTGACCCTTTAAAAATGGATGCGCAGTAAGAATGCAAACCTGTACTTTCAAGCAGGAGCAGCACCATTCCTTGTAATGGTAATGTGACTGACCCTGCATTATGTTCACAGACAAGACAAGGTTTCCACATACTCATGGGATTCCTCAGTATGCAGAAACACATGACTTTGTAAATTAACTAAAAGAAAAAAATTAATGGCTCAATGTGTGCTAAATACGATTCAGAGGGCACGGACTGGTGAAAGCAATTGAGAGTTCCCCTGGAGGAAATGGCAGTTTGGAGGGAGGAATCTATGGCATTGTATCCCAGGAGCACTCCCTCCCCTCCTAAAACTTTGCCCTCTCTACAGCTACCACCCCAAAATCTCCAAGAATTTCCCAGGCTGTTAGGAACCCTACTCAAGACTGCTGACAACTGAAAGGTACAGTGCCCCACTGAACATTGTGGTTGTCTTCTCAGGATCTTTAAATGATTCCACTGAGCACATATAAATCAAAATGTTTCATTAGAATGAAAAGTCCACATGGATTGTTCAGAAAAACAGATCCATAGACAGGAAATGGCAGGAACCTATTAGAATGTTTGCATGTCTTTCCTTTACAAATCCAAATTGATGCTCAGTTTAAGCATAATTGCTTCCACAAGTGTGCCAGCCATACAATCTAGATTTAAAATTGTGGGTATGGCATTTATATCTTGTCCATTATCATTCTATTTTGCTCATTAATCATCCACTTTGCTTAACTCCATCCCCTTGCATCTGACATAAATACTTGAAATCAAAAGTCTTTAGTGATATATACAAGTTTTGTAGGCAGTGATCTCAGAAGCCAGTTACTAAATTAAAGTAAGAAAACTAGCCAACCAAATCAGTCACAAGAAACATATTGAAATAAAACCTCTGATTGGTGGTTCCTATGACATGATCCGGTCATATGATGTCATGCCTTAGGTCATCATTACCAAAAATACAGGGTAGCATATACAACATCAGTTAAGATGGTGTCAAGCATGGAAAGCTGAAAATAAACTTGAAGATTCAGTGAGTGCTTTGAATATGAGTAACCACGTTCAAAAACAGGGGAACCCTCTCTTTGCTATTCTCTTTGGAATTTTAAAAATTTAATCTGAACATTTTTGTCAGTTTGTTCTTCTAGATTAAAAAAAATCTTAAAGTGGATAAAAGAGAACTCATGTTTCCAAAATTATTTTTTTTAAATGTTGTCTTTGTTAAGCCCATGACAGGACTGTTACTATTTTTTTTATCTCCTTACAATTTTTTTATTAAATATTTTATTGAAATTTTCTTAACAATAACATAAAAAGCACAAAAAAGGAGAACTATAACATTGATAACTTTGTTAACATTGATAACAAATCCACCAATAATGTAATAAATATCTCTGAGGGATGTAAATATTCACATATTTAGAAACAATCTACATGAATACTGAACAATCCAACTAATAAACATTTGATTAAGCATTTTTGAACAACTAAAACATGGAACAGGTTAACAGCTGCCATTTTCTGCCAGCACTCCTGTTAAAAATTTAGATTGGATTTACATTGTGTTTGTGAACATTACCCTAGGTTTTGAACCTGTTCCTTGGGACTCAAGGGGCTACATTTGTGGGTGGAAATTGTATCTGAATGGAGTATCTCTATCACTCACTGCAGTCCTGGCTACCCCCAATTCAATGGTCAGGCTGAATGCATGGTTCAAACCATCAAACACATGTTCAAAAAAGCTTTACTAGATGGTTCAGATCTTCATTTGGCCTTACTCAACTTAAGAAACATTCCTGTTTCATGTCTAGAGTACACCCCCCCACAGCTCCTGATGGGAAGGCCTTTATGCAGCATTCTACCAACTGCATCAGCAGCTTTAACACCCAGACTGCCATCCGCAGTTCTGCAGAAGTTGAAGGCCCTTCAGTGCTGACAAAAGGCCTGCTATGACAAATAGGCCACATCTCTTCCTTGGGCACATGGGAAGTGCAATAGGGGGAGAGGGCGTGGATGCAGACCCGTACAGGATGGGTATCAGCATTGGTTACAGGAAAGAGGACTGAACCACGTTCCTATACCGTTGAAACACTAAATAGAAATGTGCATAGGAGGAATAGGAGACATTTGAGAAAAGATTGTTCCTCTGCACTTCGAGAATCTGCTGCTGTGCCTGATCATACTCTCAGAACAGATCTCAGCTGATGTTCTAGACTTGCATGGAGAAGAGGATCATAGCACTCCAGATCAATGCTCCTTCTAAAATGTGGAGTCTTGTGAGCAAAAATTCTACTTTGTGAGCTACAGGCATTAAAGTTGTGAGTGAGTGATTTGGATACTGCATAAATTAGTTTGCTCTGGAGCCATCCTTCCTGAGCGAACACAAAAATGCGTGAGCCAGAGGCTAAAAAACTGTGAGCTAGCTCACACTAACTCAGCTTAGAGGGAACACTGCTCCAGATGTGCTCCCAGTGCCTGATGTCCCCCCCCCCAGCTGAAGGTGTAAGAACAAAAATTGGGCAGGTGATCAGGTTGCCTGCTAGATTTAAGGATTATGTGATGGGTTAGCAGTAAAGGCAAACCCCAACAGTGAGTCACATGCTAGCAACTTCTGACTCCACATTTTTGTAGTCTTTGGGTTGTACCGACCACACCAAAGTAAAGAAGGGGAATGTGCTCCTCCCCTAATATCTGTGTGATATAGTTTGGTCCTTTTGGGTGGGGCTTTGGTTTCAGTCTCCAGTTTTGTATGTTAGCTGAAGTTGTTGGAGTTTTCTCCTTGCAATTTAACGACTGATGTTTAGAGCCAGCTTGTCTCTGCTGAATGGACCTGTTATGTACTGAGCCTAAAGCCATTCCTCAAGCTGTACCTAGAGTGGGTGAGCTTACTTCTCTTGAACAATAGCTCGCCTGGATGCAGGAACTGACCAATTGATAAGCGGTGTAATGTAAATAGCCTATCACTGGGAGTGGGTGTGTGTTGAGTGTGGTGTTTGCAGGTTTTATAAGCAGGGCTCAAATCTTACAGTTTGTAGAAATCACTTAATAAACCAGAGCTGATCACTACAATGCATCTAGAACCCAGTATTTAACAGGACCTAAGAACGGGTGCCTGAGTGAGTACTCTGACCTGGGAACCCACAGCCAAAGGGGGACATTACATGGACAATGGAAGCTTGTGAAGGGTGTAGTTTCATTTCCCTACTCAAGATGTAGCATTCAGGAAGAATCTCTCACAATTTTTAGAAAAGCAAGGAGAAACTATGGCTGACATGGAGGGATTGCTACTACCCAAGCCAGACAACAAACCAGAAGTGTCTGTTGCCCATACTGAAATAATACAAGCTATGTATGTAATACTAATACAAGCTATGTATAATAATACAACAATAATACAAGCAGTGTTCCCTCTAAGCTGAGTTAGTGTGACCTAGCTCACAGTTTTTCAGCCTCCGGCTCACACATTTTTGTGTTCGCTCAGGAAGGATGGCTCCAGAGCAAACTAATTTAGGCAGTAGCCAAATCGCTTGCTCACAACTTTAATGCCAGTAGCTCACAAAGTAGGTTTTTTGCTCACAAGACTCCACAGCTTAGAGGGAACATTGAATACAAGCTATATATAATACAAGCTTCAGCAAATAGATCAGGAGAGAGTTGCTCAACTCCTCAAGGGGACACTCTGTATTGACACTCCTAGTGACTGTCTGCAAGACCAACAAAAAAAATCCACCAAATTTTTCTCAACTGATGAGAATGATCCTAGAAGAGGAAGAAAAACAGGCAACTAAAGAAGCTTGCAGGAGACAGGCCTGACAAGCTGCCAAGTCAAAGCAGCCCTCAGCTGTGATGCTTAGAGGTAGCGTGGGTGAGTCACCTCTTTTAAACTGTAAACCCAACAGTGCTCCAAGGCATGAGCATCCCCAGGAATCAGTGGAAGTTCCAAAAGAACAACCAGCAGCAAGTTATCAGGGGACTAGCAGCTGCAAGCTCAAAGGTGCAGCAAAGACGTTCCAGACAATTTGTGTTCTGCTAAAAGTGTGAGAAAGACGGCCACATATCTCTTACCTGTAAGGCTCCTGAAAATCCCTTCCTTGTGCTGCAGAAACCCTGTGCTGCCTGGGAACACCAGGGAAATGACAGTCAAGCTTGTTGAAGGGGCCACCCTAGTCTGAGAACATTTGTGGACCCAAGACTAAAGGCAAAATGGGCAGAGGATCTGAGTCAAATTGTAAAAAAAATCCGATTGGCTTAGTGGGCCCCTGGACAGAGGTCCCAGTTAAGACTGAAAACAAAAAATGTATGGCAGTTCTAGACAGTGGCTCTCGGGTGACCATTATTTTCAAATCTGTCTATGACAAGGTGGCACCACACATACCCATTCAGTCCTTGGATAGTTTAGACCTCTGGTGGCTTAGCAACTCAAGTTACCTCTACCTTGGCTATGTTATTGTTAAGCTGGAGCCCCCAGAAGAAGTTGTACATGTAAAGGAAGAATTGTTTACCATAGCATTAACCCGTCCAGATCTCAGTGGGCTAGCAATGCTTCCAATAGTAACTGGAACTATCCTGCACCTCTTCAAGGTACTTGCTAAGTATCATCAACCATATATAACTTCACATCAAATAAAGCTCCAAAGTATTCCAATTCTTAAGCTATTCTTATTATTTAAGCTATTCTTATTATTTAAATATACTGTTCAAAGCAATTAGTACACAAACAGGTTAAGAATTTGAAGGAAACTTTACAATCCAGAATAGAAGTCACAATTCCAAAGTGCAGAAAAGACTTTACCATTCAAACTGGAAAAGCACAAATGCCCATAGAGCAAGTAAATCCGATCCTTAACACTTGAGGCAAACAGTAAATGATAAGCTGCAGTCAACCCACTCTCCGGATTGTCCAATGGGTTATCGATCCCATCATCAGGACTGCACATCGATGGGTTCTCCCAGAAAGTAGTGCCTCCAAAACTGCTGTGCTTTACAGCGATGGGAACTCCCTCAGAACAATGTCCAGACTGCCTTATTTGTCTTTATTCATGATGAACATGTGTAGCCTCACTCTGTAGGCATTCTCTCGTCGAAACGTATGTAAAGATGGCTCTCCCTCGCTTTCACAGCCCCTCTCCGTAGCGGTATCTTTTTCGTTCTGCATTTCCCCCCGCTTTCGCCTTGCGTGGCCGTTGGTGGGTTTTTTTAAAGTTCTGCACTGATTTTTGTCCCTCCAGCTCTCAGTTTGCTTTCCATTCGCTGTTTCCCCAGCTTTTCTGAAAGAACTTTTGTGATGATTTCCCCCCTTGCTCCTCTTCCAAGCCAACAGTAATTCAAAAGCATACAGTTTCCCTTGGATTTCCCCCCCCTGCCCTTTCTCGACCCCTCAGAGGCCACTCCCCACCAACATCGAGGTCATTCTGCCCACTCTGCCCTTTCTGCCATCTTGCCCCCTTCACTGGCACTTACTTTTCCCATCAAGAAAAGGTGTCTTTTTAACAAGCAGGATGAGTTTAGCAAAATCAGTCTTTCGCTAAACTGGGTTCTCCGGGTTAAAACATTACTCATAGGGGAAGACTGAGGTGGTGGTTTGTTCGCGTGTGCAGGAGCCGATCCTGCGGAGAGAGTTCTCCCCACAGGATCAGCTAGGGCTCTGCTGGGTGAGCTGGTTTAAACTGGACAGCTCAACAGAGCCCGCCAAGGAGTCCACTGAGTTTAAACCAGCTGGCAGAAGAAGGCAGTGCACAGCTGAACTTGCAGGGAGCCATCGGCATTGCTGTGCCTGCAGGGAGCCATTCAGCTCTGCATTGCCTTCTCCTGCTGCCCTGGGGTAAAGGGGAGGAATCTGCCTCTGCCCCCCCCCCATAAGCCCTCATCATAAGCCAGGACAAACCCATCCTCTGAACCATAAAGGAGAAATCTTTAGCCTGGTTTCCACTCCTCTGCTTCTCAGATCAGGGAAGAGTGAGAGAGAGAACAGGTTAGGCTGCTTAGAAAGGAGGAGGAGGTGGGAGACCAAGAGGGGAGAAGCTAGCTGTGTCTGTAGGAAGGGGGGTTGTCTGTCAGTAACTTCTGATTATCAGCAATCAAACAGCACCTTTGCCTCTCCAAAGTTGGAGACACTCAACACACACACAAGCACAGCAGAGCTGCCCTCTCTCCTAGGCTCAGCAATATGGAAAACATCAGCTCTTTGTCAATTTCAGGACAAGTCTGGTCAGTTTCAACAGTGGGTTTTTCTCATTGGCATAATGCTAAACGGCATGAGCAAACCATTAACTATGAGGATTTAAATGGAAGGTGCTTGCTGGACACTACTGCGCAGCTGTGATGGGGCAATTGCATACATTAAAAAAATTGGACACTGCCCACCACACATCACAAGTGACGTTCAACCCCAATTCAGAAAAATGTGTATGTGGGGGGTTGTAGCTGCAGAATAAATACACCAGATCTTGTAGGACTGGTGTGGATGGCAAGCACAGAAATCCGAAGTCAAGTTTAAAGGCTTGACTGCTCGGATACTCTGCAGTAAATTGTGATGCAGAAAGGCCCTTTATGTGCTGCAGTCTATCAGCAGCTCACTCAGATAAAGGCAGATACTGAAAAGCCTATAGGGGTCTTGAAACTTATGGAGAAGAATTCTATTGTGATACCTGCTAGAGACTGAGACTGGGAAGGACAGCTAGATTCGATCCTTACATGTAAGTATGTTCACTGTCATGCAAGATCAAGTCAATTCATGTGATAGTATTTCCCTTTACCAGGGCTATTTTTGGGCAGGAACACACAGAACAGAGTTTTGGCTGGCTCCTGAGTTGGCCACATCCAGCAGGAACTCATTAGCATAATAGGCCACACCCAACAGCAGAAACTCATTAGAATTGGCTACTTTAGGGGTGTGTGGCCTAACATGCAAAGGAGTTCCTGCTACAAAAAAACCCTCTGGGTTTTGACAACAAAGTAAACAGAATAAAAAGCAAAAGATGGGTGTGGCTGGATGACCACACTTCTGGTAACATGGGGGTGCGGACTAATATGCTAATATGCTATGCTGTCAAGGGTGTGGCCTAATATGCTAATGAGTGTCTGATGTTGGGTGTGGCCTATTATGCTAATGAGTTCCTGCTGGGCTTTTTTTTTTTTACAAAGATAGCCCTGCCCTTTACTATGTGAAAGCTGTGACAATGAAGAAAGGGTACATGAAGAAAGTTGATTCATTTGAAATGTGGTGTTGGATGAGAGTATTATAGATACCGTGGACTGCCCAAAAGACACATCAGTGGGTTCTAGACCAAACCGAGCCTGAGCTCTCCCTAGAAGCTAAAATGACTAAATGGAGGCCATCATACTTTGGTCACATCACATTATGAGAAGGCAAAACACAGTGAAAAAGACAATAATGCCAGGAAAAGTGGAAGGCAGCAGGAAAAGTGGAAGACCCAACATGAAATGGATTGACCCAATAAAGGAAGCCATAGCTGAGCAAGGCTGTTAACAACAGGGCATTTGGGAGGTCATTAATTCATAAGGTTGCCATGAGTCAGAAGTGACTTGACAGCACTTAGCACCCACACAGAGACTTCTGATGGTAGCAGTTTCTCATCTAGCCCCCTAAATTGACTGGATTATCTTTCCTACTGTGAGATCTTAACAATTTCACTTTACTAATCAGGCCATGCCAACTTTATATACTGAAAGAGTTACTTTGGGTGTTACATCTAAACTAAATCTTTGCATCTCTTCACCCCTCATGGGAACAAGGGAAAATGAGAAAATTCTAGTTATAACAATGAAGAGAAGACTGGGGAACAGGAATGGTGAGGTGCTCGTATGTCCTGCCCCACATTCCATACTATCTAAATTTGTTCTCAAGAGTTACAGAATTTGTACTATAACCCTCACTCTGATGTGCTTTAAGGTGAAGGATGGCACTAATCAACTATTATGTAGATACAAACAGTCCAGTGGATAATGGACTGTTGATACTGTGGTGGTGGTAGAGTTCTCATGCACATATGTTCTTATAATCAAAGAATAATAACTATTAATTCTGCATTCACAATTGAGGATTGTGAGGCCACACAGAGCACAAAGTGAACTGAATGTGACCCTCAAACACACACCAGAAATAAATGGCCTCTGCAGTTCTAGGGTCCGTGGCAGATATATTGCATTTATGCATTTGTTTATGTATATCCTGTTTTTCTTCCCACAGCTGGGACTCAAAGCAGCTTAGGACATCGATTTCTGCTCCTCCATTCTCTCACAACAGCAACTCTGTGAGGTAGGCCGGGCTGAAAGTTTGTGATGGGCCCAAGGTCACCCAGCGAGCATCCATAGCAGAAGTAGGGATTCCAGCCTGGGTTGCCCAGAGTCCCAGTCCACTATATTCACTACACCACACTGGCTCTATGCTGTCATAGAAACCATAGAAAGTGTTCACATAAGACCAGTGCATAGCAGTTGTCAAGACTGGCTGAAAATCTGAAAACCATGTGTCAAATGCTAAACACCATTGCATGTTAACAATAAAATATTATTAAACAACAGCCATTAGATATCAAAGTCCAAAATCAAATATCGGGGTGCCACAAACAGATATCAAAATACTGAGAGGAGAGTCAACAGATAATCAAATGTTCAGAGCAGGGGTCGTTTCGTAGAAAAAGAGCTAGGGGAACTCATTAGCATAACTCGTTAGCATATGCCAGACCCCCTGACATCACCGGAAGTGTGTCATAAGGCCACACACCCCGCCCCCAACGGTTTCGGCCGCCGGCGCCAGCCTTGCAGCTCCACTGCCGAGCCCCATGAGGGGCCCGGCGGTGGACCTGCAAGGCTGGCGGGAGTGCGAGGAAGCCCCGCAAAGGCCCTCCCTGGCCCCAGGCAGGCAGGGGTGGGGAGAGGCAGGGAGGAAGCAACTTACCCTCCCTCTTCTCCTGCCTCCTCCTGGCTGAATGAGGGCCGGAAGCGGGGCGGCCGGAAGCGGGGGGCGGGGCTTCGTCATGTGCCCCGCCCTCATACCTCACCCGGGGGGACTGCGATCCCCCGCGATCCCCCCCGAAATGACCTCTGGTTCAGAGACTGTCCAGACAATACTTGTCAGCAACAAAGCGAAATGAAAAACACAACACTATTTTTTTTTAAAGTGTGTGTGTGTGCGCGCGCGTGTGTGCATGTGTGTGCGCACGCGCTTGCCTGGAAGTCATGGTTTCACTTCTGGCAGCCCCTACTGGGGGCTTGGATGTTTTTCAGAGAGGTGGCTTGATTCGCCTGCCTCTGCATACTGCCTCTAGTATTCTTTGGAGGTCTGAAGAGATCAGGCTTGCCTGGGCTATCTGGGTCAGGGCACAAAAGAGTGAATTTTGAGGAGCAGATCTGGTTCAGCTCTGATTGACATCGGGTTGGACTTTGACACAAACAAGGATTCATCAGAAAGTTTATGAAGTGAGAAGCCATAGAATTTGTCAAATATTTGGCACATACCAAATACACATAGTCCAAATACCTGGACTAAGGAATGAGTTCTAAAAACCAAATTGTGAGGGGGGGGTAACATATGTTGAGGGCAGTGGAGATGGGACACCAAGCCAGGAAGCAGTTTATAAATCAAAGATTCATTTAAAAAAAAAAAAGATGGAGTTTTAAACTCTCCAGTTTTGCTTTGAAATTTATTAGCAGTTTCATTTCCTAAGGTAATAATTCATTATCTCATTCTCAGCTGCATGAGCCAGAGCTAGGAGAAGTGTATGCTTTCCTCACACCCTTTAAGCCATGCTGTTTTAGCTATTTCATCTCCCAATCATTCACCTCCCTCCCCTGGTATCCCAGGTGCCGAGTGACAGATGTTCCCTGACAGCCATCCCTCTTACCAGCTCTTTTTAAAATTTTAGACACCGTTTGAGCCTGCCCAGTATATGATGATCTATTGGGGAAGTTCAGACAGCTCCAAGCTCTGCCCAAGACACTTTATTTGAGCTGAGGCAGCGATTGTCGAGGGAAGGAATAATACAGTGTGGGCCATTTGGGGAAGATAGGTCAGCAGGATTTGGGGGAAAGGGATAAAATTGTTTATTGTTTTCCCTCAGTAGAAGCTGGTGCCTTAAACACTATGGTTTTACCTAGAGTGGTGTGATATCACTTCTGGTTTTCCCCAGAAGTGATGTCATGGTGGATTGGACTCTGACATCCCCCCCCCCCCAGGGATCCACACTCCAAGTTCCTGTTGGCTGGCACCCCTAGTCAGTACAGATATGCAATTTTGCTACAATCAAAAGGGACTGCTGGCAGAGGGAAGGGAAAACAGGAGGATCCACGATCCTTGCGCGAGTAGATCATGGATCCAATCCAATACATTCACCATTCTGGATGCCCTCTTTCATGGCATTGCATAAGCACCGACACCACTCCCATGGTTCTTGCTTCCCATCATAATAGCTAGTGTCTCCATGACTCAATACACTCAAAGCTGCCAAAACTGTCCCAGGAAGCGTTTTCCTACATGGGCCCAACACTTGTACTACAGATTTAATATAATACGTTTTCCCTCTCTGAGGAATGCTATTGTATGAGAGGGACATGGAGGTGGACTAAAGATCTCTAATACAGAATTTTCAGCAGCCTCACCAAATACAATTCTGGGGATAATTTGGCAAAAGTCGTTGCAGTTTAATTGGCACAAAACCACTGTAAATTTGTAGCTGAGGTGAGGCCTTTTTCTTGCCCATTTTGTATTCCATTTGCCAGTTTGTTTGTTTGTAATGCAATCACTGAAGACATCAGAATGAAATGTGGTATTTGGTACACCTTTTTAGGGCTCACATTTCACATTTGATTGCCAGCTTGACCTGTTTTTAGAAAGGGGAAGAAAATGGGAAAAAACCAACATGCCGAGATCTCTCTCTTGCAGACTGAAATGAAAGTTGCTGTACAGATTCAAGGCAGCTTCCTGCATTTCAAGAACAAACCAGCCTCAGTCCCCACAGCTGTTTTAAGAGGGCCAGAAAAGACATAAAACACAATGCTGTGCTGTATCTCTGTTGATAGGGATATTAGAATAAGAGGTATGCATGAAATGAACAGAACAAGCTCCAACTCATATACCATTCCAAGGACAACAGGAAACATGTATGTAAGCCTGTACTGAAAAAAAGGGTTTGGGGCCTAGGTCTGATTAGTAGACCATACATACTTAGATAGAACTTAGGCCAGGCCAGACTAGCACATAGCTAATGTGTACATATGCTTGTGTAAATTTGCATGTTTAGCAAAGGCTCATGGGGCATGCTTCTGAAAGAGCCGCCATGACAAAGAGAGGTGGTACAAAGCAGGGCTGGGCTAGCTGAAAGGATGAGGAGGGCAGATGGATGAGAAGAGCTGATGATAGTGCTCCCTGAAAGACAAAGCTTGTTTTACAAGTTTTGGATCCAAAAAGGACTGAAAAGACAGAGCTGAAATTGCTAGCTGGGAAGAACTGCTGACCCCTGAACTCTTCACTGACTGCACTGAAAACACCCTAATACAGAGCTGCCCACTTTGTCTTGCCAGGAGGAAAGGGGAACTGCTTCTAGGGCAATGCACAAGCTTGAAGACTCACCCAGCATCTTCACAGAAAGAGTTCCTGCTGTTGCAAGAAGGCCTTCTTGACATCTGGGTCTCTGCTTAACCACAGAAAGAACACATAGTGCTGTCTGTGCCTTCTACAAAGTGGATTGGGAGGGACAACGGTCAGTGAACCAGTACTGACATCTTTGTGAATGGTTTCAACAGTTGCTTTCTGTTTTATTTAAATAAATTGGATTTACAGTTTGAGTTTGTGAATGTGAACATTATCCTAGATTTTGAACCTAGCCCTTAGGACTCAAGGCATTACATGCATGACACAATGCAATGCAATAACTGAGGCCATGGTAAAACATGTTGGGTGCTATAGCTATGAGTTCTGCACCCAATTATTTCCATTAGTAGAAGAGACCAGAACAGTGGCTTTGGGCTGAAGAAAACCAGAAGAACAATAACCAACCTTCACCAAGGACACTCCTAGACAGGGGTCTTTTTGTAGAAAAAGAGCTGCCGGAGCTCATTAGCATAACTCATTAGCATATGCCACACACCCTGACATCACCAGAAGTGTGTCATAAGGCTACACCCCCTGACATCACCAGAACCTCTTGATGATTGTTTTTTGTTTCTTGTCCTTGGCCCTTTTGGTCTGATATCTAATCCCGGGATGCTCCTTTGTGAGCGACTAGCATTAAAGCTATGAGTGAGCAATTTGGCTACTGCATAAATTAGTTTGCTCTGGAGGCATCTTTCCTGAATTAAGACAAAAATGTATGACCCGGAGGCTAAAAAACTGTTAGCTACCTTGCACTTAGAGAAAACACTGGACAAAACCCAGGTGCCCGCGGGAGGTCCACCAGCAGGGCCAAAACTCCAGGAGCCCTCCCACTCTTGCCCCCCAAGCACCAAGAATGCAGAGCATCATTGTGCCAGACATAAGAACATAAGAGAAGCCATGTTGGATCAGGCCGGTGGCCCATCCAGTCCAACACTCTGTGTCACACATCAGCCAAAAATACCAGGTGCCCTCAGGAGGTGTGGCAGTGGGGCCAGAACACCAGAAGCCCTCCCACTGCCC
>NW_015170913.1:118157-125434 GCF_001447785.1 Gekko japonicus | reverse complement strand
TTCTCGTCCTGCCTGCCGAGCCCGGTGGCCCCGACAATGGTGGCGCCGCCTCCAGGATACCAAGGGTACCAAGAACTACCACAAAGACCGAGGAGATATTGGTGAGGACCTGCATCCCTCCCTCCGTCTCCCTCTCTCTCCCTCTCTCTCCTTCTCTCTCTGTAGATGAATTTTAGACAAAGGGAAAGTTGTATTAGAATACGAAAAGTAGAGCATGGCCATTACATAGTTTTGGTATCTGAATAAATTCACAAAACCAGCCCTCAGCTTTAAGAGTTAGGAGTAGGGGTTTCCCAAAGAGGCGATGGCTCTTATTTAGAATTTGTTGAGCCTGAGATGCTTCTGCTGCAATACAAGAGGGGCAAATTAGATTTTTCCTGTCCCTTAGGACCCACAAAAACCCAGAGGAAAAAAACAGACTAATAATTCTATGAACTCCTAGGGTTTAACCTGTAACATGGGGTTGGAGTAGAGGCAGCAGTAACGAACCTATGTGTTATGTCTGTGATTGAGAGACCAAGAATCTTATTGAACACCAACACACAAGGTAACAGCAGGCCTCAGTTCCTGCCGGAGCAAACCGGAGCACCGCTCCGCCAGTCAGGAGGCCAGGGGTCGGGCACATAAGCCCCACCCCCTGCTCCCACCAGCCATCAGTTGGGACACAGTGGGGGGGCAAAAATGTTCCCTTGCCTCCCTGAGCCCCGGAGTGGTGGCCTTGGACTCGTAGGGGCAAATTCCACCTCTCGCGCGAAAAGTCATTCTGGCTCCCCCAGCTCTCCTTTGGGGCTCCTTAAAAAGTTATGCCGCTGTTCTCGGCGGCAGCTGTGACACCTGCGGGGGGGGCGGACGGGGCGAAACGTTCTTCTGCCTCCCTGAGCCCCAGGGTGGTGGCCTTGGACACGTAGGGGCAAATTCCAGCTCTTGCATGTTATTCTGGCTCCCCCGGCTCTCGGGAGGGGCTCTTTAAAAAGTTATGACCGCCGGCGTGGAGAGGGAGAGGCGGAGCGAAATGTTCCCTTGCCAGGGGCAAATTCCACCTCTCGCGTGTTATTCTGCTCGGACATCACACACAAGAGGTCATTCTGGCTCCCCCAGCTCTCCTTTGGGGCTCCTTAAAAAGTTATGCCGCTGTTCTCGGCGGCAGCTGTGACACCTGCGGGGGGGGCGGACGGGGCGAAACGTTCTTCTGCCTCCCTGAGCCCCAGGGTGGTGGCCTTGGACACGTAGGGGCAAATTCCAGCTCTTGCATGTTATTCTGGCTCCCCCGGCTCTCGGGAGGGGCTCTTTAAAAAGTTATGACCGCCGGCGTGGAGAGGGAGAGGCGGAGCGAAATGTTCCCTTGCCAGGGGCAAATTCCACCTCTCGCGTCTGATGACATCACACGCGAGAGGTCATTCTGGCTCACCCAGCTCTCAGGAGGGACTCTTTAAAAAAGTTATTGCCTTCGTTGCTGTTCTCAGTGGCAGCTGCAACGCCCACGCGAGTGTGGGGAGGGGCGGTGTAATGTATTGAAACGATTACATGAATCACCTCATAGGACTCCTATGTTAAGCTTCGAGCCAGACCAGGGCTCCTCTGAGCGAACTTCCTATTGGTCGCTTCGTAACAGCGACCAATCAGAACGATACCATTCCCTAGGAGGGAAAGACTCCCATTGGTCCTTAACTAAGCAATCTTATTGGTTGTTAATTGTAAATAGGCGTGGCTACATTAGCCCGGTTATGTTTAAAAGGAGCATAAGCTCCCACTGTTTTCTGTTCTGGTTTCTTACTGAGTTGAGTGCTTGTTCGTTACTTCCAATAAAGCTGAATCACTTGCTGAATCACTCTAAGAGTCCTTTGTTAGTGCGATCTAACAATTGGCGACGAGGATGGGATGTTAGAGCAGGTAGGCAGCCCTGCGGACATCCACACTTCGGACTCGGAAGAAAGCGAGCAGAGTACAGCAGCCGATCCGGCGGAGGCGCCACCAGCTCCGGTGCCCAAGTCTCCCACGATGGCTGGAAGCCAGAAGTTCGAGTGCTTCGAACCTTCCTCAGAAGACTGGGACTCCTACCTATCCAGGTTCGAGTTCCATCTGGAGACACACGACATTACAGACGAGGCCAAGAAACGGGCGTGCCTCCTGAGTTCCTGCGGGAAGGGGACCTTCGACATAGCCAGGTCGTTGGTGGCCCCAACTGATATAAAGACTGTCACTTACGCTGACATCACTGAGAAGCTTAAGGCTCACTATTCTCCACAACCGTCGGAGATCGCCTGCCGGCACGCTTTTTACAAGCGGAACCAGGCCGGAGGCGAGACCATCGCGGATTTCGTGGCGGCACTTCGCAAAGCCGCACGGCCGTGCAACTTCCATGACGTGGAAGAAGCCCTCCGAGACCGTCTTGTGTGCGGCCTCAGAGACGAGAAGCTACAACAAAGGCTGTTCGCCCGTACCACTCTGACCTGGGCAGTGGCCTACGAAGAGGCCTTGGCCGCAGAAGCAGCGGATAGGTCCACGAAGGAGGTCCGCCAGCGGATGGCAGAGCACAGCGTCCACTCGCAGCGGGACAGCGAGAGCGAGGAAGCAGACGATGACGTCAACGCGGTTCGAGGCAAGCGGACCCCAGCGAAGCCTACCATCGTCAAGCCTTGCTCCGGTTGTGGCGGGAAACACCAGCGCGACTCCTGTTGGACTCGAGACGTCAACTGCAGAGCGTGCGGGCGGCGTGGACACCTTGCCAGAGTCTGCAGGTCGGCGCAGAAGGACCCTACATCCAACAGCAGGACGGCACAGAAGACCACACCACCCAACGCCCGGGGAAAGCAGCAATCATCAGCACCAGAAGCAAGCTACTCGGTGACAGCATCCCTATCAAGCGCATCGGTCATCAATCGCACCAGTTGCCAGGGCAAGATCACCGTGACCCCACTCCTCGACGGCAGACCGTGCACCATGGAGGTGGACTCCGGATCTTCGGTGACAGTGATCTCTGCAGCATCCTGGCAAGCGTTGTTCCCAACCAGAAGCCGACGGCGGCTCCAGCCTGCGGAGACCAGAGTGTCCGACTTCCAGGGCAACCGAATTCCCCTGGCCGGACGGGACACTGCGGATGTTGAGTATAAGGGGAAATGTGTTAAACTGTCATGTCTTATTGCTGAGGGAGACCGGGTCAACCTGCTGGGGTTGGACTGGTTTGAGCCATTGGGCATTGGTATTTCAGGGATTAACAAATTGCTTGAGAATAAATGGGATATGATGTATGACCTGTTCCCTGATGTGTTTGCAGAGGGTCTGGGGCGGTACAAAGGGCCCCCGGTTGCTTTTGAACTTGACCCATCTGTAAAGCCGATCAGACTGAAATATCGGAAGGTTCCAATTCCCCTCAGGCCTAAAGTAGAGAGGGAAATTGATAAACTCGTGGAACAAGGAATTTTGGAACCTGTTCCTCACAGCAAGTGGGAGACGCCTATAGTAACACCAGTTAAGCCTGATGGGTCCATACGCTTATGCGCGGATTACAAATGCACCCTTAACAAGGCGTTACAACAACACTCCTATCCCGTCCCGGTTATTAGCCACATCCTGGCTTCATTGGGGGGCGGAAAGATCTTTGCCAAATTAGACTTGGCACAGGCATACCAGCAGTTGCCTGTCACTCCTGAGGCTGCAGAGGCTCAGACTATTGTTACCCATAGGGGGGCTTTTAAGGTGAATCGCCTACAGTTCGGGGTAAATGTGGCGCCCGGCATCTTTCAGGGCCTGATGGAGCAACTCTTGAGGGGGGTACCAGGGACGGTGCCCTACTTCGACGACGTGTTAATTGCGGGGAGGTCTGAAAATGAGTTGATGGACCGGGTGAAGGAGGTCTTGAAGCGTTTCCAAAACGCTGGGCTCAGAGTAAAACGTTCAAAATGTACACTGGGAGTTAGCAGTGTAGAGTTCTTGGGGTTCAGGATTGATGCAGACGGGGTGCACCCCACTACTGACAAGGTGACTGCAATCCGAGACGCCCCCAGGCCGGTGAGTAAGAAGGAGCTCCAATCATTTTTAGGACTCCTCAATTTTTATCATGCGTTTTTACCGCATAAGGCATCAGTGGCGGCCCCTTTGCACGCACTTTTGCATAAGGAGGCGAAATGGAAGTGGGGACAGGCCGAAGAAAGGGCTTTCGTGGGGGTTAAGGAGCTGTTGGTGTCTAATGACGTGCTGACGCATTATGATGACCAGAAGCTCCTGGTGTTAGCTGCGGACGCTTCACCGTTTGGAATTGGCGCGGTTTTGAGCCACCTGATGCCTGATGGGAGCGAGGCGCCAATCGCTTTTTACTCAAGATCTCTTTCTGAGGCAGAAAGGAACTATGCCCAGATTGACAAGGAGGGTCTGGCTTTAGTAGCGGCTGTCAAAAAGTTCCATGACTTTATTTTTGGCAGGCGATTTTTGCTGGTCACTGACCAAAAGCCGCTACTGGGGATTTTTGCACCCGATAAGCAACTGCCGAATATCATGTCCCCGCGCATGCTTAGATGGGCGCTCTTTTTGCAGGCGTACGATTATGACCTTGAACACCGGCCTGGGAAGGCAATCGGACATGCGGACGCCCTCAGCCGCTGCCCATTGCCCTGTGCGGGACCCGACCCTGCTCCTGCTTGTGAGGTCTTGGCACTGGACGAACTCCCTCAGGCTCCTGTATCGTCCAGGGACATTGCTGCACACACGGCTAAAGATAGCGTGCTGTCCCGTGTTTTAAACTGGGTTTGGAGGGGGTGGCCAGTTGGGAGTGTTGAACCTGAATTTGGACCCTACAAATGCCGCCAAAGTGAACTGTCCATTTCTAAGGGCTGTGTTTTATGGGGCAACAGGGTGGTGGTCCCTGACAAGCTCAGGAACAGAGTTCTAGAATCTCTGCACGAGGGGCACCCTGGAATGGTGCACACCAAAGCGTTGGCCAGGGGGTATGTCTGGTGGCCTGGGCTGGATAAAGAGATTGAGGATTGGGTTCGCGTGTGTTCCCAGTGTCAGCAAGTCAGGCCGGAACCCCCACAAGCTCCGCCTCAGAGGTGGGAGTCTTCAGGGAAACCCTGGGCCAGATTGCATCTGGATTTCGCTGGCCCGTTCCAGGGGAACATGTTTCTCATAGTAGTGGATGCAATGTCTAAATGGTTAGAGGTTGTGCGCATGAAAACAACCACTTCACTAGCCGTGATCCATGCGCTCCGCCATCTTTTCGCCACGCACGGGTTGCCTGACGTCCTCGTCAGTGACAACGGGCCTCAATTTGTCTCTGAGGAGTTTAAGCAGTTCCTCACGAGTAATGGCATCCGCCAAATGACTTCGGCCCCCTTCCATCCGGCATCTAATGGCCAGGCCGAACGGATGGTAAGGACGGCAAAAGAGGCCCTAGGGAAAATGAACGAAGGTGACTGGAGCCAAAGGCTGGGTGCTTTCCTCTTGCGGCAGCATACCACCCCTTGCAGTTCTACAGGCCGTAGTCCGGCCGAATTGTTAATGGGACGCAGACTCACAACCTGCTTAAACAGGTTACATCCGGATCTAACTGACGATCACTCCGAGCGTACAGAACCGCAACCGAAGGTGCGCATGTTTGAAAAAGGAGACAAGGTTTTCGCCCGAAATTATGCTAATGGTCACTTATGGCTTCCTGGGGTAATATCCGACTCTGTGGGTACTCGCATGTATGTGGTACAGTTGGCTGACGGTCGAGTATGGCGGCGCCACATAGATCAGCTAAGGAGACGTTGGGCTAAGGACAGCGCTGACTCTCCGACGGCTGAATTCCCCAATGTTGAGTGGAGACCCCCAGAGCAGGCGGTGAGTACCGAAGGGCCCGGTACTGTCCCCGAGTCAGGGCAGACCCCTGTGTGCGGGGCTGAAACCCCAGTAGAGTTTGTGCCTGAACCAGGCTGTAGTGAACCCCACAGTGACTCACAACCTTGTGTGCCCATAGAGCCTGCACCGCTTCGCAGGTCTCAGCGTACGCGGCAGATGCCGACTTATCTAAAAGACTATGATTGTAATAAAGTATTTTGGAACAGTCGATGTACAACAGCATGACTTGAATGTTTGTAAATAATAAAACAAATGGATGATGACTTAACTTAGGGGGGAGGAATTGTAATGTATTGAAACGATTACATGAATCACCTCATAGGACTCCTATGTTAAGCTTCGAGCCAGACCAGGGCTCCTCTGAGCGAACTTCCTATTGGTCGCTTCGTAACAGCGACCAATCAGAACGATACCATTCCCTAGGAGGGAAAGACTCCCATTGGTCCTTAACTAAGCAATCTCATTGGTTGTTAATTGTAAATAGGCGTGGCTACATTAGCCCGGTTATGTTTAAAAGGAGCATAAGCTCCCACTGTTTTCTGTTCTGGTTTCTTACTGAGTTGAGTGCTTGTTCGTTACTTCCAATAAAGCTGAATCACTTGCTGAATCACTCTAAGAGTCCTTTGTTAGCGCGATCTAACAATTGGCGACGAAGGTGGGATGTTAGAGCAGGTAGGCAGCCCTGCGGACATCCACACTTCGGACTCGGAAGAAAGCGAGCAGAGCACAGCAGCCGATCCGGCGGAGGCGCCACCAGCTCCGGTGCCCAAGTCTCCCACGATGGCTGGAAGCCAGAAGTTCGAGTGCTTCGAACCCTCCTCAGAAGACTGGGACTCCTACCTATCCAGGTTCGAGTTCCATCTGGAGACACACGACATTACAGACGAGGCCAAGAAACGGGCGTGCCTCCTGAGGGTGGTGGCCTTGAAATCGTAGGGGCAAATTCCACCTCTCGCATGTTATTCCGCTCGGACATCACACACGAGAGGTCATTCTGGCTCCCCCAGCTCTCGGGAGGGGCTCTTTAAAACGTTATGGCCGCTGCCGCTGTTCTCGGTGGCAGCTGTGACACCCGTGCGAGGGGGGGAAAGGCGGGGCGAAACGTTCCCTTGCCTCCCTGAGCCCCAGGGTGGTGGCCTTGGACACGTAGGGGCAAATTCCAGCTCTTGCGTGTTATTCTGGCTCCCCCGGCTCTTGGGAGGGGCTCTTTAAAAAGTTATGACCACCGGTGTGGAGAGGGAGAGGCGGGGCGAAATGTTCCCTTGCCAGGGGCAAATTCCACCTCTCGCGTCTGATGACATCACACGCGAGAGGTCATTCTGGCTCACCCAGCTCTCAGGAGGGACTCTTTTAAAAAGTTATTGCCTTCGTTGCTGTTTTCAGTGGCAGCTGCAACACCCACGCGAGTGTGGGGAGGGGCGGGGGGGAAACGTTTCCTTGCT
>NW_015170913.1:83020-118045 GCF_001447785.1 Gekko japonicus | reverse complement strand
CCTTCGGGGCTCCTTAAAAAGTTATGGCCGTCGCCGCTGTTCTTGGCGGCAGCTGCGACACCCACGGGGAGGGCGGGGTGAAATGTTCTCCTGCCTCCCTGAGCCCCGGGGTGGTGGCCTTGGACTCGTAGGGGCAAATTCCACCTCTCGCATGTGATGTCCCCCAGCGCTCGTGACATCACATGCGAGAGGTCATTCTGGCTCCCCCAGCTCTCAGGAGGGGCTCTATAAAAAGTTATGGCCACCCGAGCCATAGACTTAGGTCTATTCAATTATGCTTGTTCCCAAGAAAATATTTTTAGGATTTCATTGATAGGTTTCTTCAGGACAATTCATGTGCTTGCTTCTTCCAAGGAGCTCAAGATAGAATATTACCCCCCCCCCAGCTTTTTTGTCCTCACAAAGCCACCCTGAGATAGGTTAGGCTGAGAGAGAGAGCAACTGGCTTAAGGTAACTCAGTGAGCTTCATGACTGAGGGGACAATACATATCATCATCATCATCATTAATTCAATTTGTACCCCGCCCTCCCCATGAGCAGGCTCAGGGTGGCTTACATTGGTTGGTACATATAAATCATTAAAATCCACATAAAATCATTTAAACAATTCAATTACAAATAAGATCATAAAATCATAAAGTGATGGCAATATTTCATTAATTACTTAAGATGGCATACTGGAGAGTGCATACAGAAAAATAGTTTTACAGCTCAGTGATCTTCCAAAGTCACGCGGCAGCACAGGCCAGATGTCAAAATTAAGGGCCAGGATCCATAGCTACGATTGTTGGTGGTAGTAGTGAAGGCGGCTCCTTAGTTGAAAGCCTGGTGGAAGAGCTCCATCTTGCAGGCCCTGCAGAACTGTAAAAGATCCCACAGGGCCCTGATCCCATGATAGTTGTAGGTCTTATCCAGCTGTAGTCTCAGTCATTTCTGTGGTCATCAATTAGGAAACAGTGTACTCACAAAAAGGACAAGACCATGGGTCAGTTACTCTCTAAATACCCTGTTAAATCACTGTCATAGTTTTCCTTTTCAATGCATGGTTAGGACAGAGATGCAAGCTCCAACCTTGTGAGTACAAAATTGGAGGCACTGATTCTCTTACATAAAGACAATGGTGTGATTGTGTATATTGTGGAAGAAATCAATCCCCCCCCCTCCAAACTAATGACAGATCTAAGCTTTGGCACACATATGCACAATTTATAGGCATGTATGTATGTTTCACAGCATGACATCCTCTTGTTGTTGTGATCCCACAAAGAATCACAATTAAATGGGTATGTCACAGCCATGACTTATGAGCAGAACCTGGACAAGTTAAGCCAGCAGCAGGGCCTGTATCAATTTGTTCTCAACGTGCAGGAAGCTGATGGCAGGTGCAGCCCCTGACTCCTTCTGCTTCAGCAGCAGGGCATTCATCAAAATCAGAGTTAGGCGTGAGGCTTCTAATGGCTTGGTGCTTCCACTGCATTAATGAGTCCATACTTGTTAATGGGCAACACCTGTTTGATTGACTCCCAAAAGCAAGGTAAGGAATGCTTGCACTTAACAGTGTGCTAAAAAATACCAACTGTGCCACAGGGTATGTGGCTTATTAGGAAGCTCTTCTATTCATATTTGCTGACAGCGGCTGTACATAAATGACCATTAATCATTTGTGGGAAACAGGAGCTAGTCAACTGTAGTGGATGGCTATATGATTATTAAAATCTTTCTTGGTCCCCACTACCACATATTTCTAGTGACAATTGAAAACTTCTGTAGGTCTGAAACTGTTGTATACTGAGTTAATTAAATCAGCGCTAGTGAGGCCATGTGGTCTAGCACACCTTCGGGTGCTAGAACAATAGAGGAATCAGATCCTAGGGCAGACCAATTGGAGTGCCTGGATTCTAGAGGAGTCCTATGATGGACTCTTCCACTGTAAATAGCCTATCACTGGTGTTGGGGTGTGTGTTGGGTGTGACATACTGCAGGGATATAAGCGGGGCTTGGACCTCGCTAGTTTGACTTTTGTTTTGCTTGCTTTAATAAACATGAGCTGATCACTACTCACTGTCTCCGAATTCAGTACATTTCACTGGCGATGAGGATGGGATCCCGATGAGTGACCCTGACTCCGACTCAAGCACCGCATCGCGCACCACTCCCCAGGACATCACGCCTTGCATCGCTCCAAGAGTCATGGCTGCCTCTCCAGGAAACATCACGGTGTTCGACCCCACTCACCCTGAATTCTGAGAAGCATGAGTAGAGCAGCTCACGTACTTCATCCTCTACCAAGACATTGCCGACGCCGGCAAGAAAAAGGCTCTGCTCATGAGCACGTGCGGTGTCTCCACGGTACGGCTGGTCCAGGGCCTCATCGCTCCCAAGAAGCTGGATGCGGTAACGTACGATGAGCTAATCCGGGTCCTGACTGATTATTTCGTGCCAAAACCGACCAAGATGGCCAAGCGCATGGACTTCGTGGTGTGCTCTCAGAGGTCCGGAGAAATGGTTGCCGTCTTCATTGCCGAATTCCACAGGCTGGCCATCAACTGCGAGTTTCCGGTGGTCAAGGACGCCCTCCTAACCCAGTTCGTCTGGGGCGTCCGGGACCCAAAGCTCCGCTGCAAACTCATTGGAACTGATGAGCTCATGCTGACAAAGGCCCTCCGCCTGGCTGCAGCTTTTGAGGAGTCGCATCAGGATCGACAGTCATCCTCCGTGCACCTGACTTTCACTGCAGCGGCTTCAGACGCCTCAGATGAGGAAGATGTGCACCAGGTACGCCGCTCGGCCCACAAAGATTCGAAACCAACCCCTCAACAACTAGCGCACAAGTGGCTTGCGCCAGCTGAGGGGAGGGCGTATGAACACTGGACCTGCTGTCTCCATGACGCGGTATGCTGAACCTGTGGGAAACAGGGCCACATCTTTCACATCTGCAGATCCAGAGGGAACCGGCATCACCCAAATATGCACCAGGAAACAGCAGAGCTTCACAACGTTTACCATCGTCAGGTACATTACTTGCCCCAGGACACCCCTGACAAAATAAAAGTGACTATGATTATTGAGGGGGCCCCGTGCGTAATGGAATTGGACACGGGATCCTCCCTGTCCATCATCTTGGCAGAGACCCTACAAGGCCTCTGTTCACAGGGTGGCCCACCACTAATAGATACTGGACTCAGACTAAGGGACTTTCAAAAGAACCCAGTGGCCATGAAGGGGGTGGGCGAGTTCCGGGTACAATACAAAGACTTTAACGGACTATTAGACCTAGTGGTAGTGGAGGGCCAACTCACCAGCATCCTGGGACTAGCATGGTTCAAAGTCCTGGGATTCGAGGTAACCCGATTGCACCACGTGCGAGCCATGGACTTTAACAAAGTGAGTGATGAGTTCCTGGCTGTTTTTGATGGAATGCTTGGCCGATACACCAGCCCTTCGGTCTCCCTCACCCTTAACCCAGCAGTGCGCCCCATCCGCATGAAGGCCAGGTGAGCTCCATTCGCACTGCAACCCAAGATAGACGCAGAGCTGGACTGCCTCGTGGCCCAGGGGGTGTTGGAACTGGTCCCCCACATGCTGTGGGAAACCCCCATCATCACTCCCGTGAAGCCCAACGAGGATGTCAGGATATGCGCGGACTATAAATGCACTATTAACAAGGCTCTGCAGGACCACGCTTATCCTGTCCCCATCATCAGCCACGTCTTGGCCTCCTTGGCGGGCACCAAGGTGTTTGGGAAGCTAGATCTGGCCCAGGCGTACCAACATTGATGATGCCACCACCGAGGCACAGACCATAGTGACACATAGCAGTGCGTTCTGGGTGCGGAGGTTGCAGTTTGGAGTCAGCATGGCTCCGGGGATCTTCCAGAATTTTATGGACTGTTTGCTTAAAGGTATCCATAGAGTCTAGCCCTTCTTTGATAATGTTTTGATTGTAGCGCCCATAGCGGAGGTCTTCACAGAACATCTGTGCACGGTCCTACATCGCTTCAGTGCAGCCGGGCTGAAGGTAAAGCGGGAGAAGTGCCTCCTGGGAGTACCACAGGTCGAGTTCCTGGGGTTTGGAGTTGACACATCCATCCCATGCCAGACAAGGTCCGCGCCATCATTGATGCACCTACCCCCCCACCCCAGTAAGGTGGAACTGCAGGCTTTCTTGGGCCTGCTGAATTTTTGTCACTCATTCTTACCGCACAAGGCGGCCGTCGCCGAGCCCCTGCACTGCCTTCTCAACAAGCATGCCCTGTGGATCTGGGGCCTGAAGCACACCGCCACGTTCCAGGCCGTCAAAGAACTCCTGATCTGCAACGATGTCCTCACTCACTTCAACGAGTCCCTCCCCCCGGTTGTCCTCGCGCATGACGCCTCTCCTTATGGGGTCGGGGCTGTGCTAGGGCACCAAATGCCGGGTGGTTGGGAGGTTCCAATTGCATATTATCCCCACACCTTGTCGTCGGTAGAGCGCAACTACGCGCAGATTGACAAGGAGGCTCTGGATATCATGACCGGGGTGCGGAAATTTCATGATTATATCTGTATGGTCGGCCTTTTACAATTGTTATGTACCACAAACCGCTGTTGGGACTGTTGGCCCTAGACAGACAAACGCCGCAGATGCTGTCGGCCAGAGTGCTCCGGTGGTCCATTTTCCTTGCTGGGTACATGTATGTGCTTATCTATCAGCCCGGGAAAGTGATGGGCCACGCGGATGCTCTCAGCCACCTCCCAGTGCCATCCTCCGACCGGGCCCCCATGCACCAGATCCTGCTGATTGAGGACCTCCCCGATTGGCCCATCCAGGTAACCAAAGTCTCCTGCCACACCACCCAGAACCAGGTCCTCTCCCATGTTTTGGATTGGGTGGGGAGGGGATGGCCTGCCGGCTGACTGGGCACAGAATTCACCACTTTCACTTTACAGTGTGACGAGCTATCGGCACACAATGGCTGCCTGTTATGGGGAAGCGAAGTGGTCGTGCCCTACTCACAGCTCTGCATGAGACCCACCCAGGGATTGTGCACTGCACATGAAGGCTTTAGCCAGCAGTTATGTGTGGTGGCCAGGAATGGACGGGGAGATTTAGGACCATGTGAAGCACTGCCAAATATGAAGGCTTTAGCCCGCAGTTATGTGTGGTGGCCAGGAATGGATGGGGAGATTTAGGACCATGTGAAGTGCTGCCGAATGTGCCAGGAGTCATGACCAGAGCCACCCAGGGCCCCAGTCCGACCCTGGGAATCCACACACAAGCCATGGGCCCACCTGCACCTCAATTTCATGGGCCCCTTCCAGGGACAATTATTTTTCATCCTAGTAGACTCCTACACCAAATAATTGGAGGTGGTTCTGGTCCCCGCCATGTCATCCCGCACCACCATCTGCATCATGTGGAGAATCTTCAGCACGCATGGCATTCCCAACACCCTGGTGTTGGACAACGGGACTTCTTTTACTTCAGCTGAGTTCCAGGAGTTCGTTTTGCTTGCTTTAATAAACATGAGCTGATCTCTACTCAACACCTCCGACCTCAGTACATTTCAGAAACCAACTACATTTCTGCAAGTATCCCTGTCAAACTTCAGTTTGGTGTAGCCAGTTTGGTGTAGTGGTTAAGTGCGTGGACTCTAATCTGGGAGAACTGGGTTTGATTCCCCATTCCTCTACTTACACCTGACTGGATGACCTTGGCCAAGCTGTAGTTCTGATAAGAGCTGTTCTTGAAAAACAGCAGTTTCTGTCAAGAGCTCTCTCAGCCCCACCTACCTCACAGGGTGTCTGTTGTGGGGAGGGGAAGGGAAAGGAGTTTGTAAGTCGCTCTGAGACTCCTTTGGGTAGTGAAGGGTGGGGTATAAATCCAATATCTTCTTCTTCTTCTTCTTCTTCTTCTTCAAAAATCAATCAATAGGCATTTGCAAATGTTCAGTGGGATGCTCATAAAATGTGCATGTGTGTGTATGCATAGATAGGTACTTACCTCCCACACACACACACACGTCCTGCTTTCCCAAGCCACAAAGTTTTCGGAAGGGAGGAGGAGTAAGCTGCCATGTGGGACATTTCTTTAAACAGGTACTTCCTTAACTTACTCTTGGAGTTGCCAAATGCCTGGAGTAAAAGATACACTGTCCCTTTAACAGAGGCTTAATGGGCTATTATTTACCAGGTGCTGTTGTTTACCTCCATGCCATGAAAATCTTTGGCTGCCCAGTTCATTACACTCAAGCCTCTATTAAAGGGACAGGAGAATTTACTTCAGGCCTGTTCTCAACCCTATATTTCCCCAGCATGATGTCCTGAGAAAACTGGAACTTTCATGACACCCCAAACTGAATCAGAAGGCCAAGAAAACTAAAATTCCCATCAACCCCAGGAACTCTAGTGAATCTTTAGCATGTAACAAAAGCAGCTACCAATAGGGTTGCCGGCTGGCCTGGAGTAAAAAGAAAGTCCTGTCCCTTTAATAAAACTTTAATTGGATGTTTTATTTACTAAAGCTTCAACTGCCCACTCATAAAGCTTCTGTTAATGGGCAGTTTTTTTTCTGTCTCCAGGCAGTTAGCAACCCCAGCAACCAGCCTGCTGCTTATATAATGATGAATGCTGCCAACTGCATAGATGTAAATACATTCAAAATAGTGTTCATTGTAAACTAATTAGCAATTTGAGAGTGCCGAGTGCTTGACTTGAGAGAAAATAGGCACTGTAAACATGATGAGTTGATTTTGGAGCACCTTATTTGCAAGAATTGAATCATCACTCCATTTCCAGTTGGTTGCAGGTGTGTTTCACCTGTCACATGGCCATATGCTACAGCCAGCCAGTACTGGCCAGAGCATTAGACAAGAATCTGGAAGAAACAGGTTCAGATCCCCCACTCTGCCATGGAAGCTCACTGGGTGATCTTGAGCTAGTGACTGTCTGTCAGCCTTAGCTACCTCACAAGACTGTTGTGGGGATACAACAGAGGAGGGGGAACTGAGGTATACTGCCCTCAGCTGTTTGGGGGGGAAAGGTAGAATAAAAACATAGTAAATATGAAACCATCTCCCCAGATGGTTATAGCTGTGCTTTTAAGTGGCCTCCATATGACAAATGGTCACTTGTATGGAGCTACAATTCAGCCCATCAAGTAAAATGCTCATGTTACATTTCTATTCATGGAAATGTATCTTACAATAACAATTCTACCACTACAGCAATGTGAGTGGACTAGGCCAACAGATCGTTGTGTGGTTTGCTTTCAGTTAGCTTTTCATGTTAATGGTGTCTTAAGGTTTTCATTCTCATTATTTCTAGAAAGAGGATAGAAGTAGGTACTTACGTGATTAAAATGGTATATCTACAGTACAACTGGAATTGTTTTGTTATAGTTTTCCTTTAGCATTTTGGAAACGTAGATGCTAAAAATAAGCATGCTGATTCTGAGTTCTTCTTGCAACATTATGCTATGTATATACACTTTATATTGATTCATTTTAGCTCCTAGTATTTTAATGTTTATTTTAATATCATTTATTTAAAGCACTCCCAAAGAACATCATTTTAAAAACACATCAAGCATGTTTGTATTTTGTAATACATTTTCATTTCTGAGCACCAGACAGAGACAGTTTTGTTTTTGTTTTTTAGCTCAAAAACTGCCACCATCACAACCACTGTGATCTGCTCTGGAAGTTTCTCTGAAAGATTTTCAGAAAGCCAGATAAGAACCCTCTCCTTACTTCTACACAGCATTCAGTCATGGAACACTTTTGTTTTCTTGGAAGCCCATCTTTCATTTTTTTAAAAAAGGCATCATTTTGTTGCTGAAGAGTTTCAAGATGGGTGAGGACTATCCGGAAGAACAAGAAACAAAAGGACAACATTTGAATCCAGTGGCACCTTTAAGACCAACAAAGGTTTATTCAAGTTATAAGCTTTCGTGTGTGTGCACACTTCTTCAGATACATTGAAATGGAAGTTACCAGTCCATACATATAGGTAGAGGGTGAGCAGCAGATTAGCATACAACATAATGAAGATTTTTTAACAGATGCAAGGACCAAACAAGATTAACAGGCTTAGTTTATATGGTCACCATTAATTCCAGGGGGGAAATATAGTGAAGCAAATAAATATATCAGAATTGGAGATTGATGTGTAAATGCACCCTTCTTAATTGTAGATGCTGAGAGAAATTAACTGAGACCCTGTTTGACTGAGACCCTGTTGTTATGCTCCGTCTCCTCTCAAGCATGGAGGTAACTAACAGCATCCTTTTCTTTAAAGTAGTGTGATTGGTTGTGCAGTGTTATGTCTCCTCTGTCACCAGACCAGAGAAATACATTCCAATCTACCATTCCAAATTACATTACATTCTGCTATTCATTACATTACAATCACTATTCCAATCTACTATTCCAAATAAAAGATACAATAAAATAAAGAGGATGTATGGCCTTTCTTGGTGAGAATACAGCTGTCAGGACTGAATGAGAATAGCATATGTAGTAAGATAAGAAACCAGTATCGCTTTTATGCTAACATCTTCATGGCTGACTTATTGTTTAGGGTAATCAGGACATTATTCTCTCTTATGAACAAAAAAAAACCCCCTAGTAATTCGGACATAAACTGTGAGCCATTTGTGAGCTTTTTCACTGAGAAAGTCTTGTCGCTCCACCAAGACCTGCCTTTTCGGCCCTGGCTCCGACCTGGTAGAACTCTCTGCCTACTAACATCAGGGCCCTGCGGAATCTGTTACAATTTTGCAGGGCCTGCAAGGCAGAGATGTTCCGCCAAGCATATGGTTGAGGACAGCAGTGGTTTTTAATGGTTTTGGTCTTAAATTTTGATATATTTATTTGCTTCACTATGTTTTCCCCCTGGAATTAAATCCAAACAAATGGTGACCATATAAACTAAGCCTGTTAATCCTGTTTGGTTCTTGCATCTGTTAAAACACCTTCATTATGTTGTATGCTAATCTGCTGCTCACCCTCTACCTATATGTATGGACTGTTAACTTCCATTTCAATATATCTAAAGAAGTGTGCATGCACACCAAAGCCTATACTTTGAATAAACCTTTGTTGGTCTTAAAGGTGTCGCTGGACTCAAATTTTGTTCTGTTGCTTCAGACCAACATGGAATCTAAGAAACAAAAAGGTTACTTTAGGCATGAGTTCCGTTGGTCCGAAAGAAAGGCAGTTCTGCATCCTATATGTTTCTCTGTCTTATTACTTCCTAACTTGTGTCACTGTGCTGTGAAAACTATTACCCCATACTAGCCAGGGAATGTTGACATAAAATGATCCAAATAAAACGGTCAGATACTCACCATTCTGTTGTCAGAGTTCAGATGTAATCCAATCCACTCTTTGGAGTTTGCTTTCAAAGGTTTTACTGCAACAGGATTTTGTAGAAAGAGAAGAAGAAGAAGAGAAGAAGAGATTGGATTTACACCCCGCCCGTCACTACCCAAAGGTGTCTCAGAGCGGCTTACAAACTCCTTTCCCTTCCCCTCCCCACAACAGACACCCTGTGAGGTAGGTGGGGCTGAGAGAGCTCTTGACAGAAACTGCTCTTTTTCAAAAACAGCTCTTATCAGAACTATGGCTTGCCCAAGGTCATCCAGCCAGGTGCAAGTGGAGGAGTGGGGAATCAAACCCGGTTCTCCCACATTAGATTCTACGCACTTAACCACTACACCAAACTGGCTGTCTGCAGGCCACCAATAGGAGGCCTTCGGAGCACAAATACATACATACAGCAGAGAGAGAAAACAAGAGATAAGCTGAACTGCAAGAGAAAAACATTAAATAAACCTTAAACACTAGAGAATGTTCTCTCCTCCTAGGGTACAAGTGGACTAAGCTACTCTTTCAGCGGTACTTACAGTAACTAGGCTCTTAAGCAGGCTGTTGTTTCTCCAACACATTCAGTATTCTCTTGCATGCATATGGGGGAGCAGGATTGTGGTGGCAAGCTGTGTCCACACACTACACTCATTCATTGTAAGTTCTGTAGCCAGCTTTCACGTGTATGTCTCTATCCACTGTTTGTCCAAGGTTCCTCTCAGAGATGCTGAGACCTTTGAAACAAACATGATTGACATTTAAATGTAGACAGTGTACACAAAGAAACTTGAATGGTTCACCCTCTGATTAAACTATTCATTTACATGTGAGCTAAGCTCTTCCACAGAGCTCAACATTCGAATCAGATGCCAAGTTGAGCACCTTTGCAGTTGCACTGTAGCCACTTCGACAGGCTTTCCTCTATGTTGCTATGTATGCCATGGGTCATAAGCAAGTGAAGGTAGCCAGGCAGAGACTGACCAAGGGAGAGATCTTGGAGTCATAGTAGATAACTCACTGAAAATGTCAAAACAGTGTGCAACTGCAGTAAAAAGGGCAAATGCTATGCTGGGGATTATTAGGAAGGGAACTGGAAATAATCAGCCAATATCATAATGTCCCTGTATAAATCGATGGTGCAACCTCATTTGGAATACTGTGTGTAATTCTGATCACCACACCTCAGAAAGAATATTATGGGCCCCGGTCACACGGGAGGCTTTGATCCGCAAGAGGGACGGATTGGGGGCGCATCAAGTGGGCGCAATCACACTGCAACATCTGGGAAGTGGCGCACACCCGTCCCCGATCCGTCTCTTCCGGCCAAAGATACGGATCAGAAAAAAACCTATGAAACACTAGTACTTACTGAAAAATCCGCTACAGGGGCGGACGTGTGATTGCCGGCGCGCCCGTCTCTCCCGCAGCATGCGAGGTCCTGCCGAACTGTGCATGCACATGCATGCGCAGCGGGCTCGCCTCGCTCTGCGGTCCGTGGCTTCCCCCCGGCATCTGATCATGCCGAGGAAGAACTGCGCGGCGGCTGGGGTGATCTGTCTGATCCCACCGCCATGCTTCACTTTTGGTGCGGCTCAAAAAAGCCGCACTTTGGCTGAGCCTCTTTCCCCCAGTGTGACCGGGGCCATAGGCTTGGAAAAAGTGCAGAAAAGGGCAACTAGAATGATAAAAGGGTTGGAACATTTTCCCTATGAAGAAAGGCTGAAGCACTTGGGGCTCTTTAGCTTGGAGAAATGATGACTGAGGGGTGACATGATAGAGGTTTCCAAGATTATGCATGGGATAGAGCAGGTAGAGAAAGAAGTACTTTTCTCCCTTTCTCACAACACAAGAACTCGTGGGCACTCAATGAAATGGCTGAGCAGTCGGGTTAGAACAGATAAAAGGAAGTACTTCTTCTCCAAAAGAGTGATTAACACATGGAATTCACTGCCACAGGAGGTGGCAGCAGCTACAAGCATGGACAGCTTCAAGAGGGAACTGGATAAACATATGGAGCAGAGGTTCATCAGTGGCTATTAGCCACAAGGTATAGATAGGAACTCTTGGACTGGGGCAAGTGATGCTCTGTATTCTTAGTGTTTGGAGAGGGCAACAGTGGGGGGGCTTCTAGTGTCCTGACCCCACTGGTGGACCTCCTGGTGGCACCTGGTATTTTTGGCCACTCTGTGACAGAGTGTTGGACTGGATGGGCCATTGGCCTGAACCAACATTGGCTTCTCTTATGTTCTTATGTTCTGTTCAGCTGAGGCTGTCATAACCCCTGCCAACCAGCATAGTGACTCAGAGTTCTCAGAGGATGAGGCTAAGGAGCCAAGGCCACCAGCTGAGGAGGACTAGCAAGACCAGGGCCAAGGCATCTGCTGAAAATAGTCCAGCAGCACCAGAAGCCATTCTGCCAGATCCTATAATGGAGGCCTCACCACCAGTCCCTGAAATAGTCACCAGGGCTCCACTGAGCAGGGCCTGGGCCCTTAGCCCCCCAGGGGACACTCTTACTCACAAGGAACTGCAGTGGAAGAAGGCCTGGGCCAAGGTGGCCCAAAGGAAGTGAAGGGCTTGACTGGTTGTACAACCTCATCCCAGAGCCATAGAACAATAACTCTTGCAGGATTCTGGCCAAAGCACAGTGCAGCCTCAGGGCAGCTAAGCCTGACTACTTCCCAGCATATTTATTTATTTAATTTATTTATTGTTTGTATTTATACCCCGCCTTGCCTGGCAAGCTGGCTCAAGGCAGCTAACAGATTAAATAACATAACAAGAAGTTAAAACAATTAATAAATACAATATCAGTTAAAACAACTGAACAACAACAATTACAGTGCCAACTATGGCAGTAATCCAATCAATCCCTAGCTCGGGGTAGTAACCAGCGGGGACTCTAGCCAGGAGATGGTCTAAATTCCAGAAGATGTTCCAGGGCACACCACTCAGCGGCGGCCCCTAATCGAATGCCTGGCGGAAGAGCTCCGTTTTACAGGCCCTGCGGAGGCCCTGATGTTCTCTGGGAACTCATTCCACCAGTGTGCGGCCGCCACCGAGAAAGCCCTGGTTCTGGTAGTATTTAGTCTGGCTTCTTTTGGACCAGGGAGGATCAACCGGTGTTGCAACCCTGACCTCAGTGCTCTCTGGGGCTCGTATGGGGAGAGGCGGTCCCTCAGGTAGGCAGGCCCCTGACCATATAGGGCTTTATAGGTTAAAACCAGCACCTTGAACCGAACTCGGTATCCTATAGGCAGCCAGTGCAGTGTCCTCAGCACAGGCCAGATGTGGTCCTGTATGGAGAGACCAATAAACAGCCTGGGTGCGGCATTCTGCACTAGCTGCAGCCTCCGGATCTGGGACAAAGGCAGCCCCATGTAGAGAGTGTTACAGCAGTCTAATCTCGAGGTGACCATCACATGGATCACTGTTGCAAGGTCGTTGCGTTCGAGGAAGGGAACCAACTGCCTGATCAGCCGTAGATGGTAAAAGGCCACCTGGGCAGTGGCTGCTACCTGGGCCTCCCAAACTCCTGACCCGCGGCGCTGGCACCAAAGGCGCCCCACCGAAGGTTGGTAGTGGGATCCCAATTTAAGCTGAGGCTTGGGAAAGCTGCCTTGCTGGATCAACCAGCCCACTCGATGCAAGCCTGTGTGCCAGCTCCAGGCCCATGCCTTCAGTTCCAGCTCCTGGCTGCCAGCCTCACTATCCAAATCTGAGGGCACTGCTTCAGAGGAGACCTGACTAGGCCAGCCTGCAGAGTACAGGATGGAGGCAGTATCCTCTAGGGTTATAGTTGAGAGTTATTAAATTGATTGAGTTGAATGGTAAATCACAGGAGCACTTGCAATTAATTTTCTCTTTGCATCTATGTGGTTGAATGCATCCTCTAAATGAATGTCATTAGATACAGAGTACTGCTGTTTTTTGCACCTCTGAAATCAGCAGCATCTATTAAATAACTGATTGGAAGAACTCATATCAAGATGAACTGAGTTAATGGGCAGACACCAAAGGCACATGGGACACTAAATTGTGTATCTCAACTTAAAAATATGAAACTTTCCTCTCTTTGTTTGTGCCTTTTAAAGATTGGAATCAGATGTGGTGGATTAGGGTGCTGAGAGAAAGCAGTCTAACAAGATTACGAAGTAGTATAGTTGCACAAACTAAACAAATCTAAATTTGCTTGGATGCATATGAACAGCTCACTGAATTATCAGTCCCCTGCATGAATGGTAAGCAGGGCAGGACCCAAATCAGTGGGTGATTAAGCATAACTATTTTAAAGGTTATCAGTAGCTGAGTAGTAATTTGAATCCTGGTTTCCCTGTGCCAAGCCCAGCACCCTTGTCTGTTGTGCCACACGGGCCTGTAGGTAACAGGATCATTTTTGTGATCACTTTCAACATCTCTTATACTTTGTTCCTTGAAACGTAGTATAAACATATTCAATATCATGCCAGAGATTTAGGGTAACAAACTGAAAGCTGATTTTTGATATGAGAACATTTAGCTGTGAGTGATCACCATCTGAGAGACTGAAGCAATTCATTAACACAGAGGTTTCTCATCAAAGGTCTGGGCTTCTGTACTGGAGCCACTGCTGCTAATTCTGTGCAAGAGAAAAGGCAGAAGCGACATGAAGAAAAAAATAAAATCAGAAGCTTATTTTCTTTTCAGACTGGGATTAGAAAATCCATCACTAAGATTCTCCTTAATCGCCTTAGCTCAGACCTAATTATGGTGGAACAAACCTGCCTGGGGAGAAATACAACCAATCCAGTTCCATGCTGGCATTAATGGGCTGTTTGAACACAGCTCAAGGAAAAACAATGCAGTAAGGGGGTGATAGCCAGTTAATGTCTGAGAGGATGTACTTCCTTGGAACTGGGAATTTCAGTTAATTAAGACTGTATCTCATACCCAGAATCTACATGGCTACATTTTGACTTTCAAAGGATTTACAGCTGCTTGGGTGTACTCCAGGAATGGCAAAGATACAAGGGAAGATAATATTTTGATGGCTGCAACTTGACACCGGAAAGGGCTAGTGTAACAAAGGAGCTGAAGCAGAGACCGAGGGAAGCAGCAAGTCCCTGTGCTGCACACTGGCTCAGGGCATGACACAGTCAGCTCAGGCAGTGTGACTACTTGTGTGGCCAGCTCTGCTGACCCTGCATGGGCTCGGGATGTTGCTCAGCTGGTTCAGGCAGAGCTGACTGTCGTTTTGAAGCTTGGAAGGTTGCCACCACCATGCATCTGAGGATGTGGAGCAGTCGATGGAGCGGGGGACAGCTGAGGCTGCTGCAAAAAAGGCTGGTATGATGATGGGCTAAGGAGGGATTCCTAACACTGACCCTCAGGAGAGGAGTCAGTAGTAGAGACCCAGCCAATTAAAGAAGGCAGGGCAAAGAGGAGACCAGAGAATAGAGGCATCCTTTATACAGGAGGAGAAAGAGCTGGAACACAACTCAGTGTTCCCAAGGCACAGATGAACCACCAACTCCCAAGGAAGGACAAATTAGAGAAGCAGCTGTAGTATCCAAGAATTTGAGTGACATCGGTTTTAGTGAAATAACCTGGGCCTTGAATACTGTAAAAGGGGGTATTTGTGAATGGTGAAGGATATACATTTCTGAATTAAATTAAGAAAGTCCTTGAATCCTGAGGCAGAACAGTCCTTCTCTGGCCTGCAGGCCCTGTTCTACCCTGACCTCCTTTCCCAATACCTGGAGAGGCTTTTCTCCCTCTCAGTTCAACCACTGCCACCACCTGACCTTTGTAGAAATTGTCCACTGGGAGGGTCAGGGCTCCCAGCTTCCCTTCCACATTCTGAGGCCCTGCCTCTCTGTCTCCTACTTCCCAGAGTCTGGTGCCCATGGGGACCACTTACTGCCTTTTGCACTACTTGGAGAGTATCCACTTGCCAACTGACTGCCCTCCCCTTTCTCTTGGCACTCCTTTTAAAATAGCATGTCCAAGACTGTGGAGGTCTGTGTGTCACAGAGAACCACTACCAGGATCCAACGTTATGAAGCATTTATTCAAAAGAAAATGTTTACAGGCGTACTTTTAGCACAGCACCAGACTGAGCAAGGGATTTAAAAGAAAAGGGTAAAACAATTCCTCTGTCCCTCCTTCTATACATGCGGTATCTGTAGTTCAATTTTAGGCAGGCTCCTTACCTTAGAAAGTTACCAGATGTTTACAGGAGTACCATTACCTTCAAGCCTCCTTCAGGCCAGCACATGGCAATAGCTGCCTCCTCCGGATCTCAGTTAAGAGCTCTGTCTGCTTCGACGGAATCAGCACCCAAAAGACCTCCCCTCCTTGCTCCAAGGAGTTTTTATCATATCTCTTTCTCCACCCACTGACAGGGTCAGGCTGGGTCAAAGAAGCTTTTCCTGAAGTCTCCAGGATTTTCTTCTGAAGTTCTTCTAGTACTTCTAGGACCTCCAAATCTCTGTTCCTTGCTTGGAGTGGGGGAAGACTGGACCAACCCCTTGTCTCTAACTAGACCTATTAGCATTTCTTAAGAGGTAGCTGAGGTGAGGCTGGAAACCCATTGAACTGACTTCCTCCTTTTCTGCCTGTTTTCTGCCCAGAGAGAGGGGGGAGCGACTTTTAAAACTCAGTGAAGGTTTTGCTCATTTCATACCTCTACCTCCAAAGAAAAAAAATCCAAATTTATGATCCTACCAGCCTGTTCTCTCAGACAAATTCCAGAAGGAGAGGTATAACTCTGCTGACAAGGGCCACCTAGGATGGAACCCTACTCAGCCCATGTGTCCCAAAGGAGACCTTCCACAAAGCACACTGGTGTGGGAACACCTTTGGCACCTCAGTTCAAATTCCTACAGAAACTGCAAAAGACAGAGTCCTAGAGTGAATGCAGATGCATTTGGCCAGCTGTAATTTACTATGGTGTGCATGCAACCACTTAGTGAAATGGTAGTCTTTTAAGTGATGGGGAAAGCATGCCACATTTCTGCATCTGATCACAAATCCATGGATGCAAAGGCACGGTACGATTCCACTTGCTATTTGGACAGACAGGTTTTTACTTACAAGCAAGCTACTGTTTGGGCAAATGGTGGTCAGTATTGACCTTTCCTTTGTAGAAATGTGAGATGAAAGCAATCTAACACCATTTCAAGCTCTCAGAATCAGGGCTGATGCAAGGTACTGTGCTGCTCCAAGCAAGATACATGCATCCTCTCCCCAATGTGTGCCACTGCTGGCCAAGTCTGAGGGGGATGCCAGCTGTCTCCAGAGCCACTGATGGCTAGGAGAGAGCCAAGCCACTCCAATGCATTCGCATCCTCCTTCTTGTGTTAGCCCAAGCAGTCATTTGGGTGGCTTTGCAAGAGAACTCAATACACCTCACTATAGCATTTGGACCAGGGATTGAAGAGTTTGTTTACTAAACTTGTTGCATTTTCTTTTCTAGCAATCTGCTGAATATTGTGTGTCTTGTAAATAAACTTCTTCTTAAAATCCAAAAACTGGTTGGTGTGTTATTGATTCACCTTTCCGCTGGCTTTTGGGAAGAGTAATTTGCCAATTGTTACTCTGCAGAGTTTTGTAAGGTTAATTGCATAGAAGAAGACAGTGAGGATAATCATGAAGCTGCACAGTCTCTAAGGAGCTAGCAGATCATGTAGGGATGCCAGCCTCCAGGTGGGGCCTAGGAATCCCCTGGAATTACAGCTCATCTCTGGACATCTCTGGAGAAAATGACTTTGGAGGATGGACTCTATGGCATGGTACCCCACTGAAGGGCCCTCTCCTCCACAGGCTCCATTCCCAAATCTCCAGGAATTTCCCAGCTTGGATCTGGCAACTCCACACCCCATCCCCTGTCAGTGGCCAGGAACAAAACAGGCATATAAGCAGTCAATGGGTTTCAGTGGGAGTGGTTATAGCCTGCCTCTGAAGGTGTATTTACATACTTAGGTATGCCCAGATATTCCATATAGGTGGATCTTCCCATCCCATGTTTAGACCCATGTATCAAATAGTTACTGAAAACTGGGAAGAGCAACTGATGTACACAGATAACCACAGACGACAGAGAAAAATGGCCACAAAGGTGCTTCTAGTGTTTAGATGTTTTACTAGCAATTACAGCAATCACCCTTTTCATACATGCAGTTACACCTGTTACTGGATACCTCATGGATCCAAAAATACATACTAAACTGTGGGATGAGAAGCTGCATGCTTGAGACATTTGATGGTAACTGCTATGAAACTATGACTTTATTTTCCATCTTAAAAACAGACACAGAATAGTTTCCCACTTCCTAGTGTTTTGTTATTAAATGTATGTTGAGAGAAAGCAAAGATGTAAAATAATATCTAGCAAAGTGCTGTCAACAGAATGAAAAGGCCCTCAGTTTTCATAACTATTTAGATGACTCAAGTAATGTGAGAGCTGGGCTCTTGGGTTCAGTGATGACCTAGATCAACATGGTGACTGAAGTAATTAACTCAGTGCCCTACTGACTGGCATCATAATCCATAAATCACTTAAAGCAAGTGTACTTGCACATAAACCAGCTTCATCCCATGGATTGCAGAAGGAAGTCAATGAGGCTAAAATAGCGTAAAGTAGAAACATGGCATTTGAGGGTCACTGGTGGAGACATATTTTTGCTTACGTGAAGGATGTACATATTGTCCAAATGTATCTGTGCACCACAAGCCCAGACAGCTGGAAGAGTCTGATCTTTCCTTACAATTCAGTCAGCCTCTTTGTTGCAGAATGGTAAGTTTCCGATCACTTACAGAGTGATAATTCCTTTGAAAGCATTGCTCAAAATCCTTCCCATACAGTGGGGGCTGTCATGAGGAGAAAGACCATCAGCCCTTTTAAGAGTAGGGATGCAAAAAGCCTCCTTCCAGGAACCCCCTTCCTTTTCTCTCTCTCTCTCTCCCTCTCTCATCTCTCCCTGCTATAATGTTGCAATAACTTCTCAACTAATATAAGGCACTTCTGTAGTTAACTAAGAAATATTTAATTATAATTAGTTACCCAAATTTCTGTAGTTAACTAAGAAATATTTAATTACCCAAAACTACCTGAAAGATCCAAGGTAAATCACTGACTGCTCAAACAGATTACAAACCATGAAATCCAGCTTGTCACTTTTAGCTCTAGCTCCTCATGATTCCATTAAATGAAACAGAATATAGCTGCTGACTGAAAAGTAGTGTGTCTTTTGCTGGGTCGCTGCTGTAAAGCTGCCATAAAGCTATCTGACTCTTCTTGGAGAACCAGGAAGAGCCGAAGTACAGATCATTCCATGAATGCATATGGGTGACCTCAAGCAGCTGTCTGGAAAGGCAGCACACAAATGTCTTAAACAAATAACATATACATATGAGAGACTTGATGCTAGACAGCAGACTAAGTCAGCTACATTGCTATGGGAAAAATGGAAAAAATGCTGATGCCCAGTACAACATCTGGAAGAAACCATTTAAGACCAGTCCAGTGTTTTCACTTCCAGCAAGAGTTGTGGTTTTTAAGTATTTCTCCTGGTAGTTCAAAAAGTTGCCTTGAGCCAAGATGAAAGTTGGAGTATAAAAATTTTAATTAATAAATAATCTCTTTAAGGTCGGACAGCTGTGAAATGTAACCATTCAGCAATTCCAAAATACAAGATTCAGAAGTAATTGGTTTTCCTAAGCATCTTTGAACGTTTATAAAAGCCCTTTAATTTTGGCTTCCATAAAATGACAAATAAGAAAACCTGTAAATATAAGTTCTGGAACCAACCTTTAAAAATGAAGGCTAGGGTTCTAGTTAATTTATCATCAGCCTCGTGATTATAGGCTTACCCTAAATTGTGAAGCGCATGATAAAAACTACAGTATTTGGCAATTCTGTGTATATATACTCAAGACATCCTCATATGATGGAAAAGTTCACAACTGTGGCCCAAAATGCTGATAACACAAATTCAAAGTGTCCATAATTTTCTGAGATTAGTGGAAATTTGGCTTTACAATTGTTAATGAAATTTTCATAATTAACAGGCACCTTTACTTCTGTGACTACAGAAGTCACAGAATGTTTGGATGTTCAGTTGTAGGTGGCCCATCATGTGATCCAACGTGGTGGCCCTCATGTGCTTTCACTCTAATTACGTATGTGTTCCTATATACGTGTGTATTAAAAAAATCTCAATACCCAATCATTGTAGAGCATATTTCAACCAGCCTGTTGAACACACTGGAAGAAAGGAATTGATCCCTGCTGTTTCATTTATTAGATGGTGTAATACCACAGAAATCGTTTCCACAATATCCCAAACTAAATCATTTATTCTTGACAAAAATCCAATAAAGAGCTCAATCCTTCTCCATAGGCAGATAAAGCCCAGATTAATGGCACTGCCTAGATCAGGGAGAAAATGCTGGGAAAATGAAAGTGAGATAGAGAGGCTGCTTTTTCCTTTTCAGTTTCCCAAGGCTGCTACAGCTTCAGGTTTTATTACAAAAAGCCGCCTAAGTATTACAGGCTAATCCGTAAATCCCAGCCTAGCAAAATATGGGATGGATTTAGTAAATTATGCCCTTTACAAATCTGATCGAACTCTTCCCCCCAGCCCATGTTAACTTGCTAGTCTTCTCCAGCCTTCACCCACCTTTCTCCTTTCTTCACAACATCCTTTTTGTGTACCTGATCACAGATATGAATGCCTGGCTCGCTTATGGCCTGGCAGACTTGATCTGTGGCCCTTTCATGTACCTTATTATAGACAATACAAGCCACCAGTTATCAATTCTTTATGTCTTAGGAAGAGACGGGGCTTTTGCTTTTTCCTCCCTAGCATGTATAGTATTAATCTCTTGCCTGGTGGGGTCTCAGGGCTTTACTTAGCAGTGGTGACTTTCCCTCTAAAGACTCATTACCACAAATGTTTTACTGTTGATAATGTCCCCTAAACATTCCTACAAATTGTTTAAAAAAAACCCCAAAAAACCCAAGGGATAAGAATCTCTGTGAGCGAGAGGGTGGCATTAGACCATGAAGTCTACCATACTTGATGGGATATATGGCCCATCTGAATAATACAGTGACATGAGGAAAGAAATGACACAAAAGGCCAGTGGTCTTTTCAGAAACATTTTAAAATGTGCCCTGATCCACTGAAGAAGATCCATGCACTAAAACAGCATTGTACACACACACTGCTGGTGTGTGTCTCTGAGCCCTATGTGACTGAACTGGCTGGATGAGTCTTTTGATCTTCATGAAAGTGTGTAATTCTATATAATCTCATGTCAATTGTTATGTGTGACTCATGTCAGTTGTTATGAGTGCATACAACTAGAACCGGATCATGGCCACATTCTCAAACTGGATAGAGTGGTGAAATAACAGTGCAGCACTTTCCCAAGTCAGAAAGAGCTACGTGGAGAAGGGAAGAACCAGGAGGGATAGGGATCCTTGCACAGACCTTTCAAAGTCCTTGCCCTGGGTACAATCCGTAGTTGATACGTAATGGCATAGATTGCCTTGGAAGATGAGCATGTGGGTGGACCCAGGATGGTATTGCAGATGTTAGGCCCAGAAACAGTGTTGTCTAAGTGTACATGGGGAGACTGTAAACAGACACACGCACACACAAAGAGAGACCACAGGAAGTCTCTGCTTTTAACTGAACAGAGTGATAGATCTATTAGATCAGTCTGGTTCTATTGTCTGCCATCTTGAACAAGGAAATGGTAATTAGAGAAAAGGATGATACTGATGTAGCTGTCCTCAGAAATACAGCCCTCCATTTGAATGATAGATGGCTGTGAGGTTACTGAGTTCTCTATTTCCAGACACAAAGGCATCTTCTCACATTTCCTTACCAATTTTGTGGAAACCCTGTGACCCAGAGTTGATCCTCTACTGCCTTTTTTCTGACAGCCACAACTGTCACGCCTAGCAAACATCTGCAAGAGTTTTGCCATAGTATCAGTTTCTAAACTATCTCCAGAAATTGCTTGCTGGTCTTAGTTCCTATGCCACCCAGTGATGTCATGCGTTCTTATTTCTTCCTTCCTCCCCAGCTTGAGACATGAAATGCTTGTTAGCTGTATTCTTTTCCTCTGCAGGTTTTATTGGCTGCAAGTCATTCTGGCTCTTGCACAGGCTCTCAGCTATGTCTGTTTAATCACTGTGTCTTATGCAGGAACATGTTAGCAGAGAATGGCTTGTTTGGGAGTTTATTTTTTTAACAGTGGCAGCCTACCTTATTTCTTTTGTCAGAGAGGTAAACAACTTCCAATGAGATAATTCACCACAACTCCCTCTTTCTGAGAGAAGAGATCATTGCTATTACAGCACCAAGAACATTGACTTCTCAGAGCATTTTCCACATGACTCCAAACCCACCTCTAGCATTGCCATCTGTGATGGACTGCACTTTTTAAGAGGCTTAGAAGTGCTGTACCTACAACTACAGGTCTGTGAAGTGTTAATTCTTCATAAAGCCAGAGAGCCTTGACTGACAGGCTGCTCCAGGCAATCTGATTGGTCAGCATCAACTGAGGAAAAAAAAGGTCTTCAGAGCTGGATGCTGAGGAGATTGAATCAGATTCCTGCCTTAACTGCGAAGAGGCATGTACTGAGACAGTCTGAGAATAGTCCTGACAGGAAAAGGGTTTAGTGCTGTTTCCAACCTTGACTGAACGCAGTCTGAAGTCAGCATTAGCTGAGAGCAGCTTGAACACGGACAGAGAACTGGGGGAAAGTGTGGCAAGGAAGTTTGGGTAGTAGAAAAGATTCCCATTCAGGCCAAGGGAATAAATCTTCTAGAGAGAGAAGAAGATTCCCTACCCAGTCAAACAGGGAGAGCTATCTCAGAGGAGTAAAGAGATCCTTGGTCTAGTGTAATTAGGAACTGCCTGAAGAAACATAAAAAGTCAGTTTAAAAAAACCTCAAGAAGAGTACTGGTGTTCCAAAGAGAAGGGGGTTGGGTACTAGGGAGAGGGTACCAGCCTTCTGGGCACCAAAAAGAGTCAGTGATTATATAAATAAAGTGAATTAGAGAGCTTGGGAAAAGCCTGAAACAGAAGCCTCTCAATATAAAGATCTAAGTAACCGTGAATAATTTAAGAACCTCTCATTAGCCTGATACATAAGAACAAAAGCCTGTCCTTCTACTAATTTTACCTCAGTATTTTCAACCCGTGACTTCACCTGATCTTTCTCCTTGATGTTAAATAAAACCTTTTGTTATGTTTTAATTTTAATAATGTCTCAAGTGCCATTTTTGAGGGGTTAAGTTAAAGGGTGATCCTATCCCTTCCATGGCTGAGCAAATAGCCAATATATATTACTGACACAGGGTGGGACAGCCAGAGCTTCTTCAGGGGAGAAAAAACACATTACCAGGGCTGCTCAGAGGGAAACAGGGGGGAAATCTAGCCTCTGAGGAAGGGAAGTGGTCCGTTATACCTTCCTAAGCAGAATTACACAGTCATAAGCACAATACTTCAGAAAGGTGTCACTCTCCTTAGGGCAGCACTGTAAGCTTGTCTCCATCCATTTGTACACATGTGTGAATATCATTAATGTCAGATAGAAAATGGAAGAGAGCCATTTTGAAATGGAAGGTACATATTAGCCAATGAGGTTTTTATACTCTTGTTACTAATGCAAATAAACAGCATTATATGTCAAAATGCCTAAGAATTTATCCCTATTTCCTCTTGATGGAATTAAGGCATATGTGCATGACCAACCAGAACCTGTCCAAGTTCAAAGTATGTAGAACCACTGCCTCAGCAAATAAAGGTACAGGTCCATCCCTAGGTTTTCTTGAAAGCTCAGCCAGAAGTTTCTTAACTTTGGGTTCTAGACTCCTGAGCAGACTGTGCATCCATTACCCACAGAGCAGACAGAAAGTATCTCAGGTTCAAACTATGCAAGGCGCTTTTAATGAGCTGGGTCTGGGTTTCCCAGACCTGACTGGCTTTCCATACACTGCTGTCCATTTAAAACTCTGCAAGGGCCTGATGCAACTCAGGACCATGGTGTGTGTGTGTGGGGGGGGGAGATGTTCCTTCCTCCTCCCCACCATGCCATTTTTCTGAGATGAAACAGCCTGAGGGAGTTATTTCCCCCTTTTTCCAGCTGCACATGTACAGTATACTGCAACCCAGATGCCAATTTTTTTTTAAAAAAAATCTCATGAAGTTGTCCTTTCAGGCAAGTTAAAAACAGAGAGCTTCCCATTTAGTGACTCTGTAAGAAAAGGAATGATATTTGTGACTGACTCCTCACTCCCCACCATGCCATTTTTCTGAGCTGAAACAGCCTGAGGGAGTTATTTCCCCCTTTTTCCAGCTGCACATGTACAGTATACTGCAACCCAGATGCCAATTTTTTAAAAAAAAAATCTCATGAAGTTGTCCTTTCAGGCAAGTTAAAAACAGAGAGCTTCCCATTTAGTGACTCTGTAAGAAAAGGAATGATATTTGTGACTGACTCCTCAGATATCAAATCTGTCTCATTACAATTTTCTTCTGCATCCTCTCCTATCCTTCCTCATTCTGATTCAAAATCACAAAGTAACTGAGATTCTGATAGAATCCGGCTACACAACATTCCAGCACCTATCATTCTAACATTTCATACCTGATATGTGAATGCCCAACATTATCTAGAATCCATTCAAGTATCTTAGGAAGCAAGGGGAAAGTACCAACTCTTTTATTCTAGAATAATTGAGCTGGAATAAATATCACCCACTGGTTCTGTCTCTACAATCACCAGCACAGATTAGAATCACTATTTGACACTCATGATAAATTACAATGCAGATTAGTTACCCTTTAATATGCATTCAATACTCCTTTTTCACTTTTCTTGAAAGATTAACATAGGGCAGAATGAATTTTTAAACTTCTTCCTATGTATGTTAATCCTTGCCTTTTACTAATCAGATGTAGTTTGAGAAATTCTCTATCAACATAAAATCTCAACTTTGCATCCTTTCCTTCCTGTTATCTGATTCTGTCTGTTTGAAGTAGAATGCTATTCTAAGGGACAAAATTCTTTCCTTCTGGCTTGACACCTCTCTCATACACACTTTCTCTCTCACACACATAGAAGGAGCAGCTGTCACCATCTTTGAACAATGGGTGCAAGGCACACTCCCCTGCACCCACACCCATCCTAGTTAGCTAGGTTAGATCTCTCATCTATACTGTCTAGAATGGAGTTCCATATAATAAAGAACCCTTATTAGTTTTAAATCTGACTACTGGCTCTGTATAATTTTGTAAACCTGCTAGCACACTCAGTAAAAAAGCTTTGCTGCGTAGAATGCCTTGTGCTCTCTGCTACATTGATAGAGATTCCTAGCTGTACAAAAACCAGAGAATCCAACAACTTACATTTTAGCTTTCAGCCGTAGTCAGATAAAGCAAGTTGAGCTCAATGTGTTTGTGGGTATTCAGAGTGTTACTGAATCCTGCCCCTTTTCCCTAAGCTCAAGCCACACTGGGTTGTGCAAGAGAAAATAATTACAAATCAAGTCATTTTAATTTAGATTTGTAGATAAGCCAAATTCTCAACAATCTCCACAGCACCCAAACACAAAAGCACCTAAAAGACTGGACTAATTACCTGCCCTCCATCCTCTGAGCAGTGCCACCCAGTTTGGCTCTGTTTGACTTCTAAGTCAACATCTACAATTATTTTCCAGTTCTAAAAATATAAAGTTCACTTTGTTTTTCCTGCTGCTTTCAACCTTACAAACAGAGTTGGGGAAGGGATTAATGAGCACTGCCCTTTTGTATTTTTAAACAGAGAGGCTCTGTTTCTGTTACATTACTGTTGTTTTTGGAATAATCTGGAAACACACAAGAAAGCATGAGAAAATTGAGCTGCAGGTCCTCAATGAGCTCAAGAGGAGCATGGAAGCAAAGCATTCCTTTGGACTTCCCACACCAGTCAATCATAGCCATGGCTTCTCTCATTGGCTAGAACAAAGAGAAGGCAGGCTGTTTCCACTGCAAACTGAGCAGAAAACTGTCTGCACATTTTGCCTAATGTCCCTAGATCTGGAAGGCCTGGCGCTAACTTTTTTTTTTAATTGAAAGACGGGATTCAGGGTGACCTAACAAACCAAGCTGGTAAGAGGTGGCATGCTCAGATCCTGGGTAAAGCCCATCCAACTGTACAGTATGGCAACCTATCCATGCTCTCATATAAGAATGCAGATTTCAGGTAAAGAATATAAATTGTTGTAAGCCACCTCAAGCAGGCATTTGAAGAGGCAGCATAGAAATATGCTAAATAAATACACCCCGTGTCTCTTGCTGGATGGCAACCCCTACAAGGAACTCATAGCAAGAAATTATTTTATTGCTCCAACGTCATACTATGAGCTAGAGGTGAATCAGTGTCCTGTATGCACTAGTTAGGCCCTACAAGGGAGGGGGCAGGAAGGTGAGTAGACAGGATGGGAAGTGCAAGCAGAGGGCCGGCTGATAGTAGAGAAATTCTTGGAGATTTAGGGGTGGGACTCGGGGAGGGCAGGGTTTAGGGAGCTCTACATCCCTGTAGATGGAGCTGCGGTTGCTCAAGTGGTTAAGACGCTGAACTGCAGGCTGTGGAAGGTCGGTCGTTCAGCAGTTCGAGACCCGGGTGCCGCATGACGGAGTGAGCTCCCGTCTCTAGTTCCAGCTCCTGCCAACCTAGCAGTTCGAAAGCAAGAAATTGCAAGTAGATAAATAGGTACCACTTTGGTGGGAAGGTAACAGTGTTCCGTGCGCCTTGGTGTTTAGTCATGCCGTCCACATGACCACGGAAACGTCTTCGGACAGCGCTGGCTCTTCAGCTTGGAAACGGAGATGAGCACTGCAACCCTAGAGTCGGATTCGACTGGCTTTCGAGCAAGGGAACCTTTACCTTTACCTTTACATCCCTGTAGAGCTCCCTCCCCAGACTCTGCCCTCCCAGTAAGACCAGCTTCAGCATATGCCGTGGCAGGGCAGCTGCCGGAGCCCAAGACTTCTGGAAGGGCCCACAGCCACTGATCCCTCCACCTACATTCCTCGCCTGCCACTTACCCATGCACCATTCCCCCCTCCCCTCACAGGCAATTTTCCCGTGGCACCTGTGCTCATGGCTGAACATGCTGCCCAGGGCTGACCCCAGGGGCAATGTTAGCTGCATGCAGCAATCTGTGCGGTGGTGGTGGTGCAGGTGGCCATGAGCACGGGTGGTGGGAGGGCTTGCAAGCAGGAAGGAGAGCAAAGGCTGGGAGGGGCCAGGGAGGCGAGTAGACAGGATGGGAAGTGCAAGCAGAGGGCCGGCTGATAGTAGGGAAATCCTTGGAGATTTAGGGGTGGGACCTGGGGAGGGCAGGGTTTAGGGAGGGGAGGGACCTCAGTGGGGTATAATGCCGTAGATTTCAACCTCTAAAGCAGCCCTTTTCTGCAGGAGAATTAATCCCTGTAGTCTGGGGATCACCTCCACCCCCAAATCTCCATGACTTTTCCATTCTGGAGGTGGCAACCCTAATGGGGGGAAACATCATTGCTTCATTTAGCTGGAATGAAAAGTCGCCTCTCTCCCAGTGAAATCTGCTCCTAACATTTGAACACGGTAAATAGGCATCTTCCCCCCCCCCCGCAGCATTATTCCATGCCCCCTTTTAAGCACACAGCCTTACTCTCTCCTTTCGACAGCTGTAGGAACCATAAAATTAGGATTATAAACTTCACAGCCCCTCCTGAGCCTGCCTCCCTCCATGCACACATGCAAACACCATCCCACGGCTGTGGCACCTTCTCCTCCAATAATTACTTAATTATAGGCCAATTATTGAAATTATACAAGCGAGAGCCTTGTGGCAGCTCCGCAAGCAGCTCTGCGATGGCTGTGTTTGACTCCCTTTTAAAGCAAACATTCCCCTCTTCTGCCTTTACAACACCCACTCAGTTCCTCTTTTACCTCCTCTTCTTTGCTCTCTTCTGTGCTTCTATTATGGAAGAATGAGATACAAGTCTTCTAGTGCATCTGTCAGTATGGACCATCAGACAAACACATACTGCTGCCACCAGGAAAGAAGTATTATATACAACAACGTTTTCTTACCAAATCCAACAAGAACATTATAATTGCATGACTGGATGTGTCCCAATGTCAAAAGCTTTCTGCATATATACAATGACCATGATAAAATTCTTGTTCCTGGTACATCAGGTTTTTAGGAGGGCTGAAGCAGGTGAATCTTCTGAACCTGTAGATCAGCTCTTAGCAGCAAACTGTTAGAAATGCCAAGGTGCTGGAAAGAGTTTCATGCACACAGTGGTATACAAACACAAGTCTTTCTTGATGCATGCACAAAATAACAGGGGACGTCTGGATCACAACAAAAGCTGCTAACTATAATCTTCACATTTCATGCTATGTGAAATAGTAGAGCACTGGATGTTGGGAGGGGGCAGGGACACCTAACCTGGTTTCAAATGCTTGTTCAGCCAAAAAGTTCACTGGGTGAACTTCACCATCTCCCACTCTAATATTCCTTGTCTGGTTATTGGAGGAAATAATGGGATAACCTCAATGTATGCTGTTCTGAGCTCCTTGGAAGAAGGGCTGGATACAAATGCAATTAATAATCAAAAAGCAGAAGGTGTCAGACCCAAAAAGATAGGATAATGTATTCCTCCATAAGGTGACCTAATGACTACTTGTCCAATTATGTCCAGGCAAGAGCTTGTACATACTTTCTTTAAAAGTTAACAGCATTAATTTTATTCAACTCTGAAACCTCTTGTCACAGCCCAAGAGATGTGAGATCCTTCATCGAAATCTCATTATAATGATTGCCCTGAAACATATCCTCCTGTAATGCTTTGCACAAGCTAATTACATGCTATATGGAAAACATGGCTTTGTTCTTAAGTTGTCATTCTTCCAGTTCCATTAAAAGCAGCATCACTTGTGCAAGGGAGATGGCCAACCTCAGGAACAAGACACAAAGACTAGAAATATATCGACAGAGATCAGAGAAGACTTGAGAGAGGGTAGTAAGATTTCCATCACTAGTCCTTGTAATAACGTGTCTTGTTGGAATTGTCAGGCTCTCCCTCAGAGGCAAAGGACCATCTCAGTGTGTGTTTGACATCCAGAAACAGACTGGCTCGTTAACATGGCCCAGGAGCAAGCTGAACCAAGAGTCCCCTGGAGTGGCTGCTGAGCTGGGAACTGGCCAGCAGCAACGGGCAGAGTTGCTCACCATGCTGTGGGGTGGTGCAGGAGGAGATCAGAGCTGAGACTATATCCATCACCATCTCAACTGGCCAGACCAAAATCAAGTGGCCCCTCAGCACTGCCTGCACCAATGAAGTATAGCTTGGCTGGCTCCTAGGTACCTCCAGAGTAGCACCCTACTGGGGAAATTCACTGGGAAGTTAAACTATTAATTCCCACCCTGCTCCCATAATAGGAAGAAACAATGCAATTCAGTCCAAACTATGATTAAGATACCAAAATGCACTACTAGAGGTTAAAAAGCAGTTTAAAAAAAAAAGTAGGTCAACAGTTGTGTCGGGGATCTTTAAAAACTTCTCCTTCACCAAATGTGCTGAATTCCCCAACTGTGCCCGGCCACCAATCACCACAAATCTGTGTGACTGTCAAAGCTCAGTTCTAGAGAGCAACTTGAGTGGATTCATCCTCCTCCTGCTTAGCAACGCTTAACGGATGCTTGCTGGATCAACCAGCCCCCACCTGCAGTGTGTTAAGTGTATCCTTTGCAAGACACATCCAGGAGTTTGTTGCTTAAAGTTGACATGTGCCTGCGAAGCCTCTTAAAGTGTGATTTCCGATTCCCCAGGCCGTTTCTGTGGTATAATCTGTGACATTTAACATAAATAGTTTTCTATTCCCCGCTGACCTTTAATGGCTTTTATCGTCAGCTGTGGTTTCTGGCAAGCGTACAAGAATGGCTGTCGGCTTGGCTCTGCATATTCTGTCCCGAATTCTCAAGGATACCATTGGCCTTCACAGCACAAGCAAGTCCCAGGGAGAGGCTGGCATCAGAAGAGGCAACCAGGATGGTGAGAGGGTTGGAATCCAAGTCTTACGAGGAAAGGCTGAAAGAGTTAGGTATGTTTAGCCTGGGAAAGAGAAGGCTTAGAGGGGACATGATTGCAATCTTCCAAGTATCTGAAGGGCTGTCATGTAGAAGATGGAGCAGATCTATTCTCTCTTGCTCCAGATTGCAAGACTAGATCTAATGGGTGGAAATTACAAGGGAGTCGTTACCGGCTAAATATCAGGAGAAACTTCCTAACTCTAAGGGTGGTTGAGCAGTGGAACAGACTGCCTCGGGAGGTGGTGGATGCTGCCTCCCTGGACATTTTCAAGTGGAGGCTGGACAACCATCTTTCGGGTATGTTGTAGGGTTATCTATTGGCTATGCTCCTGCAGAGTGCAGGGGATTGGACTAGATGACCTGCAAGGTTCCTTCCAACTCTAACATTCTATGATTCAATGATCCAATGCTCATCTAGATAGGCTGCTGTTGTAGGACTGCCAAGTCCCCGCTGTATGCACAGCGGGGGGCTCCAGCTGTGGTCTGGGAGTGCGCTTGCGTGCACATAGCACGCGCCATGACCACATCACCCGGAAGTGATGCGGCCACGTTGGGCACACCAGGGGTGGGGCCGCAGTCATCTGAGGGAAAAACATAGAGTTTTCCCTCGGATGACCGCAGCCCCGCCCCCGGTGCGCCCGACGCAGAGGAAGCCGAGTCCCCCGCTGCGGCTTAAGGTAGGACTTGGCAACCCTACCTTCAGCCAAATGGAACTGGGTGTTGTTGTTCGCTCCGCTACGCAAGACCTGGAGAAGGCGGGGCTTGGGGAGGGACCTCAGAAGGGCATAATGCCACAGAGTCCACCTTCCAAAGCAGCCACTTTCTCTAGGGGAACTGATCTCTGACATCTGAAGATCAGTTGTAATTCTGGGAGATCTCCGGCCCCTGTCTAGAGGTTGGCAACCCTAGATCTGCTGTGCCCCACACATTGGGTATTTCTAATTTACAAGCTTGAATTTCTTTAACACCTGGTATAACTGGGACAACTTCACCTGGTATCTATCCTTGCGTGTGAGTGCTCAGGTCTCATCCTCTGGAGCCTATGTTCTTTCCGCAAGGATAATGTGTGGTTGATACTGATTTTGTGATGACCCTCCCAACTATGTTCCCAATAGCTATCACGTCAGTTCCTGGGGAACTGTATTCTCCCTGCATTCTGGCATCGATATTAAGTTGTTAAGAAAATGACATTACCCTGCCTGTAAACATAGCTATAAATTAGGGGTGTGCATTCGGATGACAAGTAATTAAGATCTGAACTGAATCACGGTCATTCTTTAATGCAGTTAATTCAGCTGCAACAATTTCTGATAGCTGATAATGATTGGAAATGTTCAGATCTAACGCTTAGGTAGGGTTGCCAAACTCCTGGTAGAGCCTGGAGATCTCCCGGAATTACATTTGATCTGGTCACAAAGATCACTTCCCCTGGAGAAAACAGCTCCTTTCAAGGATGGAATTTATGGCACTACACCTTGTCAAGACCCATAAGAACATAAGAACATAAAAGATGCCAATGTTGGATCAGGCCAAAGGCCCATCCAGTCCAACACTCTGTCACACAGTGGCCAGAAATACCAGGTGCCATCAGGAGGTCCACCAGTGGGGCCAGGACATTAGAAGCCCTCCCAGGTTTGAACCCCCCCCCCCAGTACCAAGAAGACAGAGCATCACTTGCCCCAGAGCCCCTATCTATATCTTGTGGCTAATAGCCACTGATGGACCTCTGCTCCATATGCTTATCTAATTCCCTTTTGAAGCCGTCCATGCTTGTAGCTGCCACCACTTCCTGTGGCAGTGAATTCCACTACCCCTCCCACTACCCTCCATAGGCTCCATATCCAAAACTCCAGGGACTTACCAACCCGGAGCTGGTAACCCTACCTCATAAGAACATAAGAGAAGCCAATGTTGGATCAGGCCAATGGCCCATCCAGTCCAACACTCTGTCACACAGTGGCCAAAAATACCAGATGCCATCAGGAGGTTCAGCAATGGGGCCAGGACACTGGAAGCCCTCCCACTGTTGACCCCCCCAAGTACCAAGAATACAGAGCATCCCCTGCCCCAGAGCCCCTATCCATACCTTGTGGCTAATAGCTACTGATGGACCTCTGCTCCATATATTTATCTAATTCCCTCTTGAAGCTGTCCGTGCTTATAGCCACCACTACCTCCTGTGGCAGTGAATTCCATGTGTTAATCACTCGTTGGGTGAAGAAGTACTTCCTTTTATCTTTCTAACCCGACTAGAACACATATTGGCCCAATCAATGTGTGGATAGTTAAATTCACCTATTACGACACAGTTTTTTTTGTCTAGCTGCTAGCTTTAATTAATTCACCATTTTATAGTCCTCCTGAATCCCAAGCAGCAAATCGCTGCTGGGAAATCAGGCCTGCATGCTACGCCCCCCCCCCTCACAAAAAGACCCTTTAAAGGGTCTTCTTGCCAACGGAGCTGCTGCTGGTGCCAGCCCCTCTACTTCCCTGCTGAAAGATTTAAAGGGCCCTCGAGCTGATCAGCGGGCCACATACTCTCCACTGTACAGATGAAACCCTTTAAATCTCTGCAGGAGGGGAGGGAGAGGGGTTGCCACGGCTTGGGGACAGGGCTTGGGGGTGTCCCTGCCCACCCCTGGAACACCCCCCCAAATCCCCCCACCAGAGCGACAAGGGGACCTGGCAACCCCATTTTAGGGGCATTTGGATCTTGTTGATAAGTTTGAGTCTCTGATGGTGGATTTTGAGGTCATTTTATACATATTCATATTACTGTTTTGATTCTAATTGTTATGTTACTGCATTTATTTATTTATTTTTATTGTATTGTATTTATACCCCGCCCTCCCAGCGAACGGGCTCAGGGCGGCTGAGTTTTATCTTGTTTTATTCTCTAATTACTATGTTTTTTATTGTGCTTTTATTTTTTATGCACATCACTTTGAACAGTATTTTATAGAAAAGTGATTTACAAATTGATATTTTTTTTATGGTATTGGTTTTGGTTGTGCTAGTATCATAGGCATTTATAGGATGTTTGTGTGGATAGAATGGCACATTATCTTGGGACATGCATGCTCCTAAACCTGTATTTACTGAGGATGGAAGGATCTTATTGTAGGTGGGTGGGAAAGTTGGTTAATCCTTTGTATGTCCATTAATTCTGTCCTGAAATACACTCCTTCAGCCATTCCCCCCACCCAGACCAGGCTTACTTCATGCTTACATCAGACATTCAAATGTTACAGCAAACCTCTGTTGGCCATGCTTCTTACTTTGCTCAACCTCTCACACAAAGATTGAGACTGAAATTTTCCAGGTATCGGAAGCAGAATTCCCTCTAAGTGCCAGGGGGTGTTGGTGCACAAAATTTTAGGTGGCAGCACAGGGATTTTAGCTTCAGCTCACAAGTAAACTGAGAAGGAAATTTTCCCCTCCATTCTGGGGTCCATAGAATTGGACCCCCTGGTCCAATCTTTTTGAACTTGGGGGCTGGGGGGGGGCTGAGGAGAGGCATCAGCAGCTATGCTGCAAATTTGGTGTCTCTACCTCAACCCGCCCCCAAGCCCCAGATACCTCCAGATTGATTCTCCATTATAGCCTATGGGACCCTTTTTTTGGGGGGGGGGACATCCCTGTTATGCTTTCAATATGATTTGTAAGCTGCCTTGAGTCACAGGAAAAGTGGGATATAAATATCTGAATAAATAAGTAGTTTGGGCAGGCTGATAGCTTCCTGTTTATTAGGTTAGGCAGTGTTCTGACAGTGACTGTTCCACCTCTGATATACTTGACATGTAATTTGTCATATTTCACTAAAAGAAAAACAAAGTAGAATGCACGAGTCCCATCCCCCCACGCCCCGTCCCCCCCCCCCCCGGTGCTGGTATGTTTCCTAAGGCTCAGAGCAGGGTGACAGTCTGAGGCCAGGTCTACTATAAAGTACTGGGTTTAGACGTGTAGCAAGTGATCAGCTCATATTTATTAGTGAAATTCAGCTCAACTAAAGACAAACTAGCCGGGTTCGAACCCTGCTTTTTTCCGTGCAGCACACGACACCCAGCACACATCCCACTCCCATGATTGGCTATTTATACTGTAAGACTCCATCATAGATCAACCTTAGGATCCGGCCAAACCTATTGGTCTGCACTAGGATCTGAGTCAGCTATTGTTCTAAACCCTGTAGGTGCGCTAGACCGCATGGCTTCCTTAGCGCTTACGTGTCCCGACATGTCCGTATCAATACTTAACACCCCTCCCCCCATAGTTCGGAACCCTTCGCTGACATAGTCTTGGAGGTAGGTTGGCCTGCGCCATTCTCTGGTCAAACGGTGGAGTTCCGTTGGTGGTGTGGTGGACTCTGACATGTTGGCTGGAGTGGGCTCACCCTCTGAGTCCAGAGGGGCTGGCGGTGCTGGGGTGTCGGTGTTTCCTTCCGTGGTGCCTGGCATTGGCGACCCAACAGATTTCTCAGCTGGCTGCTCCTGTTGGACACTGGTCTTTGCACTCCATTTCCTCGGGACTTGGCAGGTCATCATCGCTGTCCTCCGGCATAGCCGTTTCGGGTTCTGCTGGAAGAAGGCAGCCATGGAGCTGGTTGATGTGCTGGTGAAGCCTCTGTCCATCTTCTGTGGACACCTCATAGGATACTGGCCTGGTCACTCTGACCACTCTGGCCGGGATCCACTCCAGCCCCCTCGCAAAGTTGTGAGCATACACTGGGTTGCCAGGGAAGAATACTCGGGGAGCCCCTTGGCTCTCTTGGCTCGAACTGTGCTCCGGGGCCTGGTCAGGGTGCAGCCTGTCCAGGTGGGTAGCTAGCTGCCTTCCTGTTATGTAGTGGGTTGCCGCATGGATGGACGACAGACAACGACGTAGTGCATAGCACGCTTTATTAGGCACACAACGAGACATGCGGACAAACGGCCGGCAGGCCAACTATATACACACCTGGGGACACACCCCTGGTCACCATTGGAGGGTTTGAATGTTTGAATCTCCTGCCATGGCTCCCATTGGCTCCCCAGTGGAGGGACTAGGATCCTAGTCCCCATTGTTGTCCAGGACTGAAGCTCAGGCATGTGCGCTGACCTCCGGTGGCGGTCAGTGGACACAACACCCCTCCCCCCATAGTCCGGAACCTCCCCTATGTGACATAGTCTTTCAGGTACGCTGGGGGCAGTCATACCCTAGCGGATTGTCTGGGGCCCTGTGCTGGGGCCCCTGGGGTTCTGACCTCCGGGGCGGAGGTCTGAGGTGGAGCTGGGGCTTCTGTGGCTGCCTGTTCAGGCTCTGGGGGCCCCTCCTCCGCTGCCGGGGGCTGGCTGCCCCGGAGAGAGTCCTCTGGCGCGGCCGTGGTTTGTTCTGGGGCCTCGATGGGGTCCTCTTCCAACTCTGCCCGCTGCCTCGGGACTCCCGTTGTCTCGTGATCGGGAAGCATTCGCCGCCTGAGCTGGTCGATATGCCTCCTGAGGATCTGGCCGCATTCTGTGGACACCTCATACATGACGGTGCCCGTCGGCCTGATGATGCGGCCCGCGA
>NW_015170913.1:66381-81108 GCF_001447785.1 Gekko japonicus | reverse complement strand
GAACCAGGCTCGGCCCAGCAAATTGACTAGGTCGCCTTCGACCACGATCAAGTCCAGGTTCCGTTTGAAAGTTTTGTACTGGACCTTGAACGTCCCGACCCCCTTTATCGGCACCAGGTTCCGCTGAAAGTCCATAAGCGTCACCTGGGCTGGCCTCAATCGGGGTCCCCCCTTAGGGCACAAGCGTTTAAGCGTTGCCGCGGAGATAATGGAAGCGGCGGAGCCCGAATCTACCTCCATCTCACAGAGGGACCCCTCTATTTTTACGGTGGTCATAAACTTAGGGGCAGGGGATTTGCCGGGGAGTCTCAGTACCTTCTCCGTTGCATGGGTGAGGAGGTAGATGTCTTTGGCGCCGGCGTCATCCTCGAAGTGGGCCTCTGCTCGCTGGCAGGCTGGCTGGGGACGTCCTGTAGACTTGGCCCAGCAGACCTTGGCGATGTGGCCCGTGCGGCCGCAGCTGCGGCAGACCACGTTGCGGAAACGGCAGGTCCTCCGGTCGTGTGGTTCCCCGCAGCTGGCACATGTAGATGCGCTGGGATGCTGGCGGCCGGTGCTAGAAGTCGACGCTGGGGTGCGTTGCAGTGCTTGGGTGCGCTGCCGGGCACCTCCGAAGGCCCGGTGGACGTCCTGCTCCTCTGGGCCATCCGGCTCGACTTGGAGAGCTGCGGCTGGGGCGGCGTGCGATGGTTCCCACGCAACCGCAGCGGCGAGGGCCTCTGCTAGGGTAACCTTCTCCCTCTCCATCAGCTTCCGTCGGAGCTTCTCCTCTCGCAGGCCCACGACGAAGTGGTCACGGAGGGCATCGTCCAGGTGTTCCCTGAAGTTGCAGTTGGCGGCGAGCTGGCACAACGCCGCGAGGAACTCCGCGGCGGTCTCTTTACCCAGTTGGTTCCGAGTGTAGAACGTGACCCTGCAGGTCAGCTCGGTGGGTTTGGGTGCGAAGTGGTCCTGCACCGCCTTGACGATCTGCTCGAACGTGCAATCGCCAAGGTTAGTCGGGGAGAGTAGCCTTCCGGCCAGGGACACCACGGCAGTGCCGCAGGAGGCTAGGAGAAATCCTTTCTCAGCTGGCTGCTCCTGTTGGACACTGGTCTTTGCACTCCATTTCCTCGGGGCTTGGCAGGTCATCATCGCTGTCCTCCGGCATAGCCGTTTCAGGTTCTGCTGGAAGAAGGCAGCCATAGAGCTGGTTGATGTGCTGGCGAAGCCTCTGTCCATCTTCTGTGGACACCTCATAGGATACTGGCCTGGTCACTCTGACCACTCTGGCCGGGATCCACTCCAGCCCCCTCGCAAAGTTGTGAGCATACACTGGGTTGCCAGGGAAGAATACTCGGGGAGCCCCTTGGCTCTCTTGGCTCGAACTGTGCTCCGGGGCCTGGTCAGAGTGCAGCCTGTCCAGGTGGGTAGCTAGCTGCCTTCCCATTATGAGTTCTGCAGGGCTGTGGCCTGTGGTGGTGTGTGGGGTTATCCGGTTGTTGAAAAGGAAGGCTGCCAGCCGGTGGTCCCACTCACCCTGTACGATTCTGCAGAGGGCCTCCTTGGTTGTCCTCACCATTCTCTCAGCCTGGCCATTGGTCACAGGGTGGAAGGGAGCCGAGCGGATGTGTTGAATAGCATAGTACTTTATGAATTCTTGGAATTCTGCCAACGTGAAGGCTGTCCCATTGTCCATCACAAGTGAGTCGGGGATGCCATGTGTGCTGAAGATTCACCACATAGTGAAGATGGTGGCTCAGGATGATGTAGATGCAACCGGTACCACCTCTAGCCACTTGGTGAATGAATCTACTAAGATGAAGAAGAGTTGGCCCTGGAAGGGACCTGTGAAATCCAGGTGTAGCCGAGCCCAGGGTCTCCCAGAGGATTCCCACTGCCACGCCGGGCCCCAGGGAGGCTCTGGTCAGGATTCCTGGCACATCTGGCAATGTTTGACACAGTTCTCAATCTCACTGTCCATGCCAGGCCACCAAATGTAGCTGCAGGCCAGGGCCTTCATCCGCACGATCCCCCGAGTGTGTTTCATGGAGGGCCATGAGGACTCGCTGCCATAGTGGTGCGGGAACTATTACCTGACTTCTCCATAATAGGCAGCCCTTGTGGGATGACAGCTCGTCCCAGCGAGAGAAGAATGCTGTGAACTCCGGGCCCACCCAACTGGTGGGCCACCCCCTCCCCACCCAGTCCAGAACACAGGACAGCATGTGGTCGCAAGCGGTGTGGTGGGACACATCAGTTACCTGAAGGGGCCTGTCCAGTAGGTCCTCAAGGAGCAGGATCTGGTGCACAGGTGCCGGGTCCGGGTCACCTGAAGGAAACGGCAAGTGGCTGAGGGTGTCTGCGTGGCCCATCACCTTTCCAGGTCGGTGTAACAGTGCATACCGGTAGCCCATGAGGAAGATGGACCAATGGAGCACTTGGGGAGACAGCATCTGTGGTGTCTGGCGATCGGGGGCCAGGAGACCCAAGAGGGGTTTGTGGTCAGTGACGATGGTGAAGGGCCGGCTGTACAGGTAGTCATGGAGCTTCTTGACACCCGCCATGATTGCCAATGCCTCCTTGTCGATTTGAGCGTAGTTGTGCTCAGCCAAGGAGAAGGTCCTGGAGTAGTGGGCCACTGGGACCTCCCAGCCGTCGAACAGCTGGTGGCCAAGGACAGCATCAACCCCGTACAGCAAAACATTGCAAGTGAGGACCACGGGAAGCACTTCGTCAAAGTGTGCCAGGACAGCGTTTAATGTCAGCAGGTCCTTGGCAGCCCGGAACGCGGTAGCTTGCTTCCGGCCCCAGACCCACTTGGCCTATTTGTCGAGCAGACAGTGCAGGGGCTCCACAATGGCAGCTTTGTGGGGCAAGAAAGAGTGGTAGAAGTTCAGCAGCCCCAAGAAAGCTGGTTCCAACCCCACTGGTTGGAAGCCTTCATTTAAACTCCAGTTTGCCGTGACATCCAAATGCAGGTGCCCTGGCAACCTGGAATTTGCTTCCTCTACGCAAACTGTTTCAGAAACCAAGGAGGAGGAGTGGACATTTGGCAAACAAGCTGTATCTGAGCCCATCATGAAGAAACAGAGGGCTGTCATGGCATCTGAAACTTTATCCCCACACATTATTCCCTAGCCTCCCTACCCTAGAAAGGACTGACTGACATCACACCATTGCTCATGGCATTTTTTAAAAAAAGCTTTCCTGCTGGCTGCCAGAGTACCAGCAGTCAAGGCTTCATGGGGGCAGGAGATGTCCTGCCTTCAGGTGCCAAATGGCAACTCTAGAATGGGGAGGAAATAGCAGCTGCAGGTACAAAGGTAGGGAAAATAGCTGCCTCGTGGGTAGGAAAATCTGAATTTCCCCACCCACACAGCAGCTATCTAGGCTCCCAAAAACAAACCAGGTTTGAGAAAGATCAGAGAAAAGCTGGGGAAACCCTAGGAGGTACACAAATGCATCACAATTCTGTGGAGAAGCAAGGGGGGGGGACTTTTCCAAAGTATTGAACACACAGGCAAGATTACCTGTGCAGAAATCCCCTCTGTCTCTGACCTCCCATCTCCTTTAGTGGCTCTGTTACCTTTAACTGTTTCCAGTTCGTCATGTTATTCTGTTTTTTGTCTGATCAACAGGTTGACTGTGAACTTAGCATTTCTTCTGCTGTGGATTCTCCCTTCCGTTATCGCACCTTTGTTCACGTAACATGTGTGAGTACCTGAAAGACTGGCTTGGGGGGGGGGACTTTACCAACTGGGCCTACCTCTGTCTGGACCTCCATGCATTCAAAAGAATTAGTAATCGGCACCTGTGTCCACAGGTCTCCCTTTGTATCAGCCTTTCAAAAGACACTCAAGAGTAGACCCTTTCTTTACCTGGGATACCCTTGGATTCTGTCACTGCTTCCTGGCCTCCCAGGATCCCAGGAACTCAAAGATGCTCCCAGGCCTACTAAGTCAGGCCTGGGGAGGGAGGCAGGATCACCAGGAGGCACAAAAAAAGAGCAAAGCAAGAAATAGTAGTAGCAGCCTGTTATCTCCATCACCTCCTTGCAACTGCTATGTATTTGTTTGCCTCCAGTTTAGTGGGAGCAAAGCATTCAAAGCTGCAGAAGAGGAGAAGAAAAAAGTGCAGCAAGCCTAGCACAGTCTAGGCAGGCAGGGCTGGCATCCCCTGAACAAAGCCGAGGACGTCCTTCCTTGGTGCACTAATCGCTTTTGTCTAGCCTGCCGTGTTTGTGCTGTGGGAGGGAGAGACATGAAGAAAGTTAGTTGGAGGCCTTTAATCTTTTCACAATAGCTGTCACAAAGGAATGTGTAATTAGGACATGCTGTACCTTTCTAGGCTGCCTGATTCCACTCACAACCACCCACCTCCCCCTCAGTTTTTGAGGTGCACACTGGCTGCGTTTCTTGGAGAATGCAGGGCTGGGCTCATCCGATGTTTCCCTGTAACTGGTTTATTTGTTTTCCTTTGTAGCTTGTCTTGTCAGAACAAGGATTGCTTACTACTAGGCATGATGTATAATATCTTGGCACCAGTGTTCCCTCTAAGCTGAGTTAGTGTGAGCTAGCTCAGTTTTTTTTAGTCTCCGGCTCACACATTTTTGTCTTAGCTCAGGAAAGATGGCTCCAGAGCAAACTAATGTATGCAGTAGCCAAATCGCTCGCTCACAACTTTAATATCAGTAGCTCACAAAGTAGATTTTTTTGCTCACAAGCAGTGTTCCCTCTAAGCTGAGTTAGGGTGAGCTAGCTCACAGTTTTTTAGCCTCCGGCTCACACATTTTTGTCTCAGCTCAGGAAGGATAGCTCCAGAGCAAACTAATTTATGCAGAAGCCAAATAGTTCACTCACAACTTTAATGCCAGTAGCTCACAAGGTAGAATTTTTGCTCACAAGGCTCCACAGCTTAGAGGGAACATTGCTCACAAGACTCCATAGCTTAGAGGGAACATTGCTTGGCACAATTTGTTTTTGGCACTGCTGGGGGAATGAAGCAAGACTTCAGTGAGTAGTTCTATGCCAGTGGGCAGAAGATGGCATTGACGTAGAAGAAGAACTCTTAGATGGTACAGGATGCACAGGTATGACATGATGTAACAGGGAAACGGGGATAATCCTGGTGGAAAGTGCTTTCAAGTCACAGCAGACGTATGGCGACCCCATTGGGTTTTCAAGGCAAGAGATGTTCAGAGGGGGTTTACCATTTTCTGCCTCTGCATAGCAACCCTGAACTTCCTTGGTGGTCTCCCATCCAAGAACTAACCAGAGCTGACCCTGCTTAGCTTCCAAGATCTGACAAGATCGGAATTGCCTAGGCCATCCAGGCAGGGCTGGTGTCAGGCTTTTTGTGCCCTAGGCAAGACTAACTACTTGCGCCCTTCCCCACTGCTAACCAATTTTCAAAAACAGATGAATTGTAGGAAAAATGAAAAGCGCAAAAGTCGAAATTGTTGATTTTTTTTAAAAAAACTGCAGGAATAAGTAATACAACAATCTTCTATTTTCTTTCTCAAACAGAAAACAGTTTTAGCACACGACGTGGGATGCTTGGCTCTGGTGGTGGTGGGGGCTTTGGCAATCGCGCTGCTCCCAGCCCGGTGGATGCAGGAATGTCATGCATGCTGGGAGGGGGGAACGGAGGACAGGGGGGGCCCTGGGCCTTGGTGAAGTTTGCGCCTTTGGGTCTGGCAGGCTGGGCAGGCTCGGCACCTGCCTGGGCGCTTGCCTGGCACCAGCGGGATGCAGCCATCCTGTTAGTTGACCCACATCACTCTGCCGCCACAGAAAAGGCACTCCTGCCGGACACCCAGCGCTACCCACGGCTTCCAAGGGTGGCAAGACCTCCTCTTGGCCCAGCCACAATTGTCCGGGCCAGGGAGACCCTCAATGAGGCAGAGGTCTGGCCTGTTTGGACTCTGCAGTGCAAGGCTGGCATCTAGCCGCCTTGACTCAGAGTGGGGCAGGGACTGGGAGAGGCCTGCAAGAGCGCTTCTGCCCCACACGATTCCCCAGGGCAGGAGGAGGGCTCTGTCCGTCCATCCTCGGTTATCCCCCGGAGCAATCTGGCCTGGGTCTTCTGGAGGGGCTGTTGGTCCATTTCCCCTCTGATCCCCCTCCCCCCATCCAAGCCAGGCCAGCCTCCAGTGGCACACCCCACCCTCCCATCTTTGGCCAGGGGACCCTGCGCCCGGAGGTGGCTGGCTCAGTGGCCTTTCCCAGAGAGGCTTTCCCCGCACACTTTCTCCTGGCTTGGCCATTTGCCGTGGCCAAAATCACTCCCTCCTCCGAGGTGTGCCATTCCCTTTCCCTGCTTTGGGATGCCCCCCCCCCACGGGTCCGGATGCCTGTGAGGGGCAGGGGCACTTTTTTGCAGGGGGGCTGCTGGGCAGCTCTGGTTGGGAACCTGGAGGGCACAGAAGGCAGCCAGCAGGAATTGGGGGGGGAAGCTGCCGAGAGGCCCCCCCCCCAGTCAGGTGGAGAGGCCTGCCTGCCTTCCCCCAGCCCTTCACACACCACCTCCACGGTCTGGACTTGAACTCTGGCTTCTCACCCCGTTGGCACCTGGCCTTCCTCCGCTGCCCCTTGCTCTCCCCTTGCCACTCCCCTGCCCCCACTCGCTCATCTTCCAGCTCCTCCAGCCAGCCAGTTGTGCTCGGGTGGGCGGTGAATAAATGGAAGTGACCCCCCCAGCCCTACTTTGCGGAGCCGGCTGCCCCGAATGCTGCTTCTCAGTTCTGTGCCCCTCTCAGGTCTGTGCCCTAGTCGGCTGCCTACTTGGCCTAATGGTAGCACTGGCCCTGCATCCAGGTCAGGGTAGGGATAGTCTACCAACTTCTGAATCAATTGTTCTGTCCACTGAAGCTCAAAAAGGGACCTAAGACTGAATTTTACCTTCCCAGGACCCCTCATACACACTTGGAGAAATGCACTGGACTGAACACACAATAAAACTGTTATGCCTGGACTTGGTGTAATGGCCACCAGCGGGGGTTGGGGGGTACGTTGTCAGATCCAGGTTGGGAAACTCCTGAAGATTTAGATGTGAAATCTGAGGAGGATCTCAGTGGGGTACAATGCCGTAGAGTCCACCCTTCAAAGCATCCATTTTCTCCAGGGGAATTAATCTCTGTAGTCTGGAGATGAGCTTTAATTCTGGGGATCCCCAGGTCCCATCTGGAGGCTGGCATCCCTAGACCCTTGTTACATCTGGCTGCTGCAGTGGATGGGTAAGTGCTTTTCTCTAAAAACTACACTACAATATTCCTGCTTTTGGAAATTTTGCAAAAGTGGATTTCTGGCTGGACCTTGCAGAAAAAGAGGGAGGTGGAGAGTTCCCACTGGTTAAACGCCCTCTGGCACTGCACAGCCCTGAGACTGAATGCCCTGCTGGGCATGGCCCATTACCAACTGCTTCACCCAAAAGCTGTGACAAGACCACTCTCCTGGAAGACAAGAGGTAGAAAATTTCTCTTTTGAGATAGGTTTGCCTGTCACGAGTTTATTTCACTGTACAGCTAACTGCACTCACAGGCAATTCAACCCACATATTAGTAGTCTTGAATAAATATGGACAGTGCTCTTAGATGCAGACAAATAGGGTTGTGTGGCAGGAGGGAGAGAGACAGGGAGTAATATGTTTCCTCTGCTCTGGCAGGAGAAAGGCAACAGACTGAGAAAGCTCTGAAAGAACGAAAGTATACGTGAGATGATTGGATGCTCCAAAATATAATTTAGACTCAAAAATGGGTAAGGGCAGGCCATGGTGCTAAATAAGTGATGGGCTTCATTCCATCGCCTGGCACCATTTCCCTGATGAACACTATTGTTTCTGGGCTGCATGTAGTCCTGGGGGGGGGGAGAGACCAGCACTGGTATTTCAGTTGCTTCCTCCCCATCAAGCATCGTGGAGGGGGGGGGGACAGTATTGATCAGGGAAATAATGCATGGGAGTTGGAATACTAGGCATCTTTTAAGGTGGGAGGGGTGGGTGGGATTTGGGGCTTGTTATTTTATCTTTGGCTTTAGCTGGTGATGTTTTAACTGTTATCGTAAGCTGCCTTGAATCAAGAGGAATAAATTTTAAGATCCCTTGCCCAAAACAGTGTCCCAGGTACACACAGCCCCAAAGTGTGTGGCATTCATTGTCACCTCAACATGCAGTAGAAAGCAGCCCTGCATTCTACCACTCTGCTCTGCAAAGCCTCAGGTGTCATCTTTCAGTTTTTCCTCCAGTGGAAGAGCCACTTAAGGCCCCTTGGGATGGTGAAAGGTTCTAAATTTGCTGGGTGATATGCCAGCATTTCTGCCCCAAATCATTCCTGGGCGTACTTCGTGTCTTGCCCCCAGATTGTAGTGAGTGCCCTGGCCCCAGCCATCGTTGTAAAGCAACACTCAAGCTCATAAATGAATGAAGAGAAAGCAAATGAGCACTTAGTGGAATAATGACAAATGTGGAGAGAAACCAAAAGGAAAATGCAAGCAATTTAAGAAACTTAATTATTTAGTGGGAGAGAAGGCTGTTCCCGTGTTTGTGCATGTAAAAGTGACAGGTGAAGGCAGTCACATTGGATTACAGTGACTGTCTCTGGAAAGAACGTACTGGTTCTGCCCCACCCCTCTCATAACCAAGCAAGGCTTAGGAGAGAATGTGAAAATTGTTACTGATATAGCCACATGGCAGAGTTTAACAGGATATCACTAGCCTGGGATTCCTAAAAAGGGTTGCTTGGGAAGAAGAGAAGCATGCAGCTTTCAGGCAATTTGATGGCAGAAGGAAGGCAAAGAATACATAGAACTGTCCACTCCCTGACTCAAAAGCCAAATGTCCAGCTCCGGGATGCATTTTCCCTCATGCTTTCAGGAATCCCAAGGCTCCTTCTGGCTTTCTGCCTTTTTCTCTCTTGCATTACTACAAGTGTTTGTGCCAGCCTTGTCTGGCTTTCTTACAAAGCATGGTGAAGCAGCCCATTTCAGGCAGCAGAACCCATCTCCCTGCCTTCTCCCCTCCCCCACAAACACTCAGATTATACTTGAACTTGGTGCACTGAGACTTCTCCCTTAGAAAAGAAGCAGGCACCCACTAGAACGAGGAGCCCACAAATGAGTTTGCTCCAAGACAGCAGTACAGGGCTGCACAGGCCAGGAGGGAATGCATGGTGGGCTGGATCAAGGGTGGACTGGTCCTTTAACTTACCAGGAAGTTCCTAGTAATGAGCCAGTGCCTGGGGGGCAGGGGGGGGCTGGATCAGGCTAAGCCAAGTACCCCTGGGGTGCTGCCAGCTTGGACAATGACAATGGTGACAACGGATGTTTCACTGAAGGCTTCTTTGAACTGGGGGTTCTCCCAGTTAGCTCACATGTTGAGCTATATATGTACTGACTGTAAAATGAGAATTATTCAGAGGACATATAAAGAAAAACCAAGTGTACACTTCACAGAGACTGTCCATGTGTTTATTGCAATGTGTGAACAGGGCTACAGTGTCATTGCTGTGCCAACAGGGGATTCTGCATCACAACCAGGCATTTAAGGCATGTGTTTTGGAGAGTGCTTTGGAGACCTGAAGTGCATCTCTGCCCCATGGACATGCTGCTGTCAGTGCACCCTCTTGGCACATTGTGCTCCTCTCCAATGGGACCCAACAGGAACTTTAAATCCTAAGGAGAGTTCAGCAAGACATTGCCACTGCCCAGGCTTGAGTCAAGTTGCCCCTGCAACACTGCTGGCACAACAGGGACTGTTTGGCTCAGTTTTTTCAGGGCTGTTGTAACTCCTCAGGTTGTCCACAGTCTGCATGCAGTCAAGTCTGCAGCCTTCTGTTGCCCAGCCCATGGAGGGAAGGATTAGCACCATCCAGTAGCAGCCAGGACAGGAAGAGAGGCTTACTATAAAAACAGATGCTCAGGATGTTACAAGAACTCGTGGGCACTCCATGAAATTGCTGAGCGGTCGGGTTAGAACGGATAAAAGGAAGTACTTCTTCACCCAAAGAGTGATTAACACATGGAATTCACTGCCACAGGAAGTGGTGGCGGCTACATGCATGGATGGCTTCAAAAGGGAATTAGATAAGCATATGGAGCAGAGGTCCATCAGTGGCTATTAGCCACAAGGTATAGATAGGGACTCTGGGGCAAGTGATGCTCTGTCTTCTTGGTGCTTGGGGGGGGGGGTCAACACTGGGAGGGCTTCTAATGTCCTGGCCCCACTGGTGGACCTCCTGATGGCACTGGAATTTCTGGCCACTGTGTGATACAGAGTGTTGGACTGGATGGGCCTTTGGCCTGATCCAACATTGGCGTCTCTTATGTTCTTATGATACAGTCTCTGCCTTTCTTAGAGAGTTAGCAGTGACTCACAAGATATGAAACCTCTGGATCTCAGGGGGAGGCATATCACAATGGAAAGGGTAGTTTTTTAAAAATCCTTAACCATATATAATATATATGCAATGATCAACACAAATTCCAGGTTATCACACCGTAAACCACATCCCCAACCAGGAATGTCATAAGTGTAACATTTAGACTAGCCCAACATACATCAATCTAGAGGACTGCATAGTTTTGGAAAGATCTTCAGAGGCACTTCCTGGCTGGCAAGAGCAACCAACAGCTTCTTCCAATGTCTGAATTTGTGAAGTATTTTAGGCAGTGATGATGCACATCAGATGGGCGTCCATGTGATGGACAGACCAGAAGGAATTCATTTACACCTCTGCTGGTATGCCAGCATGGAGGCAGCTTTGCGAGCAAGGTGCAAATGGCCTTGTCAAAAGTTTCACTGTCCTTTTTAAAATTTCCACTTCTTAGCTGACAGCTCAGAGCCTAATCCTGCATGCGGCTGGCCCAGAAGCAAGAGTGTTTTCAGGCTGAGTGCACAATAAGTCAATGGAAGGACTGGGTCCTCAGACTCCTTACAGGATAGGGTCATTAAGAGGGAGCAAAGAACAATCTTTTCACTTCTGGTTGCAATCTCCTCAAAGCAGACCCTCACAGCAGTAGACTTCAGAAGGCAAATGTTTCCACAGTTCTGTGCCTTTTAAAACCAGATAAATGGATATATATTTTTTTAGCTGTGGCAGATGTTTACTTGCCGCAGTAGCCCCAGCTCACTGTCTATTAATGTTAAAACATGAAGTGATTTGGATGGTTTAAGATATGTCTTTTCACTCCTCTTTCCCTTTTCGGTTTACCCACATACACTGTTCTGAGACCATTCAGCTGTATACATGCATGGCTTCCCCCGAATCGTGGGAACATGACTACCAGCTTAGGGCAGAAAAAACATGACAAAAGCACAAGGCTGTTGCTGAAAATGGCAGCACCATGATATGTTCTCCCTCCACCCCAACCTAGGATACAATGTCTCCTGATGTAATCACGGAGAAATCACTGATGCATAGGAGGGAAAGGAATGCCAAGTATAATGAGGTAAGTTGTAGTACACCATACAAGTGAGAATTTAACCCAGGGCTACCTTTCTCAGCAGCAGGACTGTATTTATGTATCTGTATTTACATATTTAGTTTATATGTTTATTTGCAATTTTCTATCCTGCCCGTGGTTGTGGCTCATGGCGGCTTCTGATAAGCAACAAAATCAAGTTTGCATAGTAAACAAACAGTCAATCAGCCATACATTTTCAGAACAACAAAAGAATCAGCCTGCAAGAACACAAGCAACATGTCCAATTTTCAGCAAAAGGCTTCTCAGATAATACAGGTGTGGTGCACTGCTTATTTGGGAGGACTGTTTCCACTTTAAAATTATTCTTTGTGTAATAAACTGGGTAGTTTTTGCTGCCACCAGGAATTTTAAGAAATTCCAAATCTTCTCTCCATTTATGCTGTTGGTAATGTAACCCGGGGTCTGGGCTTTCAAAGATCTATGTGGCCCTGAGGAAGGATTGAACTGAATTCTGGGTTAAACAAAATATGATTTATTGATTAAGGAACAAAAAATAAGTTGCTAGTTAACTTTAACTGTTTTGGGGAAGAGAAACTGGCAAAATAAACTGGCAAGGTATCACACACAGTCTTTTGATCATAAGATCCCTCTCTGACAGGAATCACTCCTTCACTGGGTAGCCAGACTGGCAAAGCTCTTTGTATTAATTCTCTTTTATAACTTTGGAGTCTCACAGACCCTTCGCATGTCTCTTCCATACTTAAGCTTGTAAAGACATATGTATTGAATTCTTTAAATCTCCACACAGAACTGAGTCACTCTCTCTCAGACTCACTAACTGACTAACTCCAACTGATTTCTCTGACTTCTCTACTCAGATTCACTTTCGCTTCAAACAACTCCTCGCACTCTGAGTCATCCTCCAATCACAACACACTTTCCTCACTCAATCACTCTACTCTACTAACACTGCACTCCAACCAAACATTTTAAGGAACACCCACACAGCAAAACAAGGAATCATTACAACAGGTTTTCATGCTCTAGGAGGAAAGGAATTTCCCTCACCTTCTTTAAGAGACCATTCCATAGAGCAGGGGCAGAAACTGGGAAGGCTCTTGAAAGAGTGCTACTTAAATGAGCCCAATATAATGAGTTGCTGACAAAAGGAACTGTTGAATGTTCTTCCCATTGTGAGAACCTCATCAAACTTTCAAAATGTAAAACCTTTAAATCACTAACATCTTTAAAGTACAATTCTGTGCATGTTTACTCAGAAAAAGTGCCACTGGGTTCAAGAGGTCTTATGCCTAGGTAAGTGTGTGTTGGATTGCAGGCTGAAAAATCTGCTGGGAGAGAAAGGGCTACAAATGACGCGTACGGGTGGCTGGCAGAGAAATTGGCGGACTGAACAGGCTTCTGCCAAAGTTATGTGCTGCAGGTTTCCCTTGCACAAGATGGGCAGTCAAAGCTATGCAATAAATCATGGATAAATGTTTCTACTGTCAAAACAGAACTTTATAATTTCTGTATACAAGCTTGGAACTGCTGTCCTAGTTTCACCTCTGTAACCCAGCTTCAAGGCTTCAGACCTTGACATATGGCAGCGGCCTATTGTGGATGCCCAGAAGGAAATGTGAGGATGCCGCAAGACCAGAGGTGCACAAAAAAAGTGCCATATGTGGTACTGGGGTAACATCCAAATGATTCCAAAATTGTTATTTTAAACAACTTTCTAGACCTTATGATGGCAAAGCCCTGCCTGAAAACATGTGAGTGTTGTCTGCTAAAATCTCAGAAGCCAGACAGTTGACTGAATAAGATTTCTAGCATTTAGAAGCAAGTTTCAGTCTCCCATATGGCACCCAGTCCCATGTAAAGGTGTCGCTCTTTTGTCACTCTCCAACTTTAGCTGAAGTGAAAGCAGCAAGATACGCAGTGGCTGCTGAATTGATAAAACTCTGGTGCACAACAACCAACACTGACGCTGCTCCAATGCGCTTTCCACTGCATTCAGTGCAATATGGTGCAGTTCCCAGTTTTTCAATGTGTATTAAGGTAGGTACCTCTAAAAACAGCAGCAGCCCGCATGAATGTAACACTTACTGAAGGCATGGTGTCAGGGCTAACAATCCTGAATTGTGCAAAGTTAGAGTCCAGTAGCACCTCTAAGACCAACAAAGTTTTATTCAAGTGTGCGTGCACATGAAAGCTCACACCTTGAATAAACCTTTGTTGGTCTTAAAGGTGCCACCGGACTCTAATTTAGTTCTATTGCTGCAGACCAACATGGTTGCCCACCCGATTCCTGAACTGTTTTATCTAAAGCTTGTTATAGCACCAGCCTGCAACACAGCTTGGGGGGGGGGGATGACACACCATTGCAAACTCGTTCTCTACAAGTTGTGGTAAACCTAGGCATTTCTTTGTGCTCTTCATATTATGCTACCAATCATAACTTCTACCTGTGCCAATGGGCACTTGTGGGAGCCAGCCGCTGGAACACTGAATCACAAAAGCAAATGAGTACATTCTTCAGGTCTGCCAAGGCTCTCTGGTAGTGGCAGTTTCCTGGCTTTAGAACAAGACACTAAAATGAACACATTTCTTCAGTAGCTAGACCTCTAGCAAGCCTCATTGTTCCTGCCGCCATGGCTGCACTGCTTGATTTACAACAGAACTGGATGGGTAAAAGACCTTAGCCCTTACCATCAGCATTCTTTAGGTAAGGGTCTCCAAGCTTTATGAGCACCTTTGGAATTCTGACTGGGGGGGGGGCAGCCACAAAATAGCTGCTGCAGGAGGCAGAACCAATCACAAAATGTCAGGGGGTGAGGTTGTGCATAACTCTAGTAGTAACTTTTCAACATTTCAGCAGAAATTCTGCTTTAGGATGCCTTTTAAAATGAACGTAATTTAAAAATATTTTCTTACACGCAAGTGTTGCCAGCCTTTGGGCTGCTATTACAACTGATCTCCAGGTGACAGAGATCAGTTCACCTGGAGAAAATGGCCTCTTTGGAAGTTGACCTTTATGGCATTATGCCCAAAGCCTGCTCTCCTCAGCCCCCCCCCCCCCCCAATCTCTAGCTATTTCCCAACCCAGAGCTGGCAATCCTATGCATACACACCTTCAGTTACACAGTGAAGATCTTTGTGATGTGATGGCAGCTGCTGCCAAAGCAATTTTTTTTAAAATCTGCACAGCTAATCAGATCTGCAATGGCTAGTCAAAAGCCTTTACTGAACAAAAGCTTCATCTGGCCCACCCACTCTCTGAAAGCACTTGAGAAGCGCTAGGAAAGGGATGAGCCAGGCTATGACTTGA